>NC_056737.1:1781358957-1781451457 GCF_019279795.1 Protopterus annectens | reverse complement strand
TCTGTCACTATCAAACACTTACCTTACCCACACCCTGACCCTAACCTCTGTCCCTATCGCACACTTACCTTAACTTGTTGGTGTTCTCAGCATCGGGATTCTCAACTGTCGGTCTTCTCCGTTGTTGTTCTTCTGGTGTTGGTGTTCTTGTCTTCAGTGTTGTGCACTTTTGGCATTTTCAGGTAGACCCAGACATACATACATACACACACACACACACACACACACACACACACACACACACACACACACACACACACACACACACACACACACACAGTAACAGCATAATGACCACCTCAGGGACAGTCTTGTGGGTTGTGCAGTTAGGGCCACTAGGCAGACATAGAGTATCTAAGGCCCATAGAATATCTTATGAGTTTGGACATAGAAAGTACTGTGAATTTGGGTTTATTGGGGTATTTTTGGTGGATGACCTTTAGGTAAACCTTATAAGGAAAAGGTAATTGAGCAAAGAGGGATGTAGCTATCTGTTTAAGAAGAGTCCACAGACAAAATGGTAGAGTCACGGAATGAAGAAGTGTTCCTAAGGTAGCTGAGCACTGGAGAATTATGCAAGAACTACAAAGAAGAGTAGAGGTGCATCATTAACTGGGGAACTCACAACACTAGAGTTTATAGAGTTTGAAAGCCACATGTTATATAGTAGTAAACTAGAGAGAATCTTTGGTTCATTTGAGGAGGTATCATTTGACACTTAGCATTACTGGAGTTTTTGCTCTCACTAGTACCTGGCTGCCAGAAATGCTAACTGTTCTACACAAAGCCAGTGGTAAAAAAGTTTATTTCCAATGGCACCAGTCCTTTATTGACAGAAAAAAACAACTATTCTGCACAAGGTAGCAGTATAACACTTTTTTTTTCATTTCTTTAGTATTTTGTGCTTGAAGAACTGTTCCTTGAGTTTGCTACAGATTGCCTGTGCTATATAAGTTACAATCTAACTACAATTAAACCAAAGGATACAAAATGTGTATCCCTAGGACACCAGAGATTTGGTGAGAGACTGCTTATTAAGTTTTGCCCTACCTGAATAACTGCTCCTGTATGCCTACAGGAGAATTAAACTCCTTATGTTAAGCTCTGTGTTCAGAAGTAGTAACTGCCATTTAGAAAATGCAATGCACAGTCATGGCAGATTGTCCTGGTAAATCTGTCACATGGATAAATATACATAAAAAACTGAGAACCCTAACAAGGGTAGTAGGGGAAGATTATGTAAGAAGAGGGTAACTTCTCAGAAACATGGAACAGTGAAGGAGGTCTTAGAAAACCCAAGGAAAGATGATGGAACATCAGACCTTGAATATAAGATAAAGTTAAAGAAAGCTGAAGATAAAAAGCTTCTTCTTAGTCTGACAAAACTGGCCCTGTACAAAAAAGCAAGGATGGGTCAGGAGAGCATTGGAGTGAGTTACCTTTCCTTGGGGAACAGTGGAATATAGATGCTCAGGTACATGCTTTAGTCAAAGAGGAGAGTGAACCATCTAAATGCCAGGTTGCCAGGAGGAATATCCCAATTTGCCTGAGCTTTAGACTACTCAGGGTAAACTTTAATAAGGCTCAGTGGGAAGACAAAATAACTAAGCTGTTCTGAAGAAAACATCTCCAGGGTAGGGGAGAAGACTACCCAGTATGCTCCCTCCAGCCTACCCATAATTCAAAAGACAGAATATCCTATTTTGCAGGGTGCTGAAAGATAAAGAGGAAATCATAAACTAGTTGCTTGTACTCATGGCCATGAAGGAAATGCTAATAAAGATGGCCCATAGTCATATTGTTGGGAGCCACTTTGGCTTGCACAAAACTAAAGTCCAAATATTAACTCAACTCTATATGTCTTGGATGATGAAAGATGCAGAGGATTTTTAGTACCAGCTGTTAATAGTGTCAAAAGCCTGCACCAAATCCAGGTTTTAGAAGTCCTTTAATGCCAATGTTCATAATAAAGATTTTTTTGAGGGACTTGCATTGGACATTGGGGGATCCTAGTCAATTCTAGTATTGGATACCAGTACATTCTGAAAATACTGGATTACACTAGTTGCTTTCCTGGGGCTATGCACCTTCAGAAAGTCATTTCTAAATTTATAGGCAGAGAGTCAGTCCTACTATTTTCAAGGGTATGAATAATAAAAAAAAGAACAAAATTGACTGAAGACTGAATCTGGGGAGAAAACCATAAATAATTAAGAAATGCAAAAGTTAGTCAAAATGTCAAAACACAAAGTTCACAGACTTTACTTTATTCAAATTTAGCATTTTCTTCTCAAAAGAAAAAGAGCCTTCATCAGAATAAAGATCTATACCCAACACATCTCCTTTTATAACCATCAGTTAACATCTTAGATCACATAAATAGTTACTCATACATGATCAGTGACATACATGCTAAAATCAAAAACATGAAACTGCTATGTATATTTTATAAAAGCAATATCATCAAAGAAATAAGAATATATGAATACTTCAATTATATATCTTGAATTAACAATTAAAATTTAGGTACCAGTTTCTTCCAAAAAAATATAAATAAATAAATTTTCATTCAGCCTGGGTTTATGGGTAACATTTGATTTAATTTGCCATGAAAGCTAGCAAAACTCTAATAGGTACTCCCCTCATCTTAAAAAATGAATAATTCTTTACACAACAGAGACACACGCAAACACACACACATACACAAAACAAATTTATTCAAGTTACTACAAGTCAGACTATGTTTATACATAGTATTATATTTAATTTCTTTCTTAATACTATAAAGGTGCTGTCAAATCCTTGTTCTAAGTAGGCCCTTAGTTTTGCCAATTTAGAATTTATTGCTGCTCAAATAGCTAGCGATATAAACCACACCCTTTGTACCACAATTGTAATTACCCATAAAACCGATGACAATAGGGTAACCTGCAATGCACAAGTCAGACCCTTCAGTTATAAAATGCCACTGCTTGCTCAAGCCACATTTCATAATTTTACCATTTTAATAGTGATCCCCACCTGATTACATCCCTCTGGTTGCCTTTTAGTCCTTGTAGGACTGTGTTTAATAGATAAGAAGTTATTTATTGTCTGATGATGTTGCAAACTGGGGATATGAAAGTTTTTTTAGGATGGTGAATTGCTGAATAGTTTAATTATTTAATTAATTGATAATCAATTGGGTTCAACCTGTATAAAAATGTCTGCATTGTGAATGTGTTTTATCCTGAGAAGGCGAATGGCTGAGGTACCAGATGAGCTTGGTATTAAAGCAAGGTTATTGAACAGCTTAGTTCATTCTTTGTTTTGGTGGATTTTGCTTATTGACATTGTTTTGTGATATGGATTCTGACTAAATAATGTGGTACCAAATAATTTACCTTTTTATCATTTACAATTTTATTACCTTTACTTTCTGCTGCAAAGCAGTTATTAAACAATGTATGTTTTACTGCTGTAGCATTACTACTGGAAGAGGTTTACTCTAATAACATTACTAAAAAAATTTCATTATGGAGCAACACATCTTCAGCCAGCTTAGACAGGAAATTATTAATATGCAGTTTTGTTTTTTTCTCAAAAATAAAAATAAAAAAATAGTAGTTAGCTAGAAAGAAGATATCTCTTCTGCTAAATTAGACATACTTGGAATTTTAATGAATACTTGCTATTTGAAAATCAATGAAATCTAAAACTATTATGATTCAGCAAATAAGTTGATTGGTTATAACTCACAGGCCAATGGTTCACTGAAAGATATATACATTTTTACTATTTTTATTTCTTTATGTATTTATTTTATTGCTTTTAGCCATGGAAGTCCAGCTGGGCAAAAACTCCCTTTGCAGTTAAAACCCAGAGAAAAAAGCTCCAAAAAGAGATTATTTGTATATATATATATATATATATATATATATATATATATATATATACACACACAAATTAGTTACATATCACAAGTTTAATCACATGTAAGTAAAACCTATTTGTATAAAGATTAATATCTTGTAGCTAATGATACCTCCATTTATGCTTCCAGCTAATCCTACTTTTTAGTTATTACCTGGCCATGGTTTACACAAAACTGATTTGTACAGTAGGTAAATAATTCTGTGTGTCAATGTCTTGAATTATATTTTAGTAACAATAGTGGTTGGGATCTGTGTTTTTTTCTTCTCACTTCCCATTCATCTTTTGTTAAATTTGCCACTCAGCTTAGTCAGTCTAAGAAAATATATAAAGCTTTAAAAATGTCAAACTTTTTCACAGAGCACTAAGGTATAATAATCTCCTGAAATGTCATTTCTGAGGTGTCTTTGTAAGTATGACCCTAAAAGTGAGGAGCCATTGATATCCAAAATTATCTTACTTTTGTTTGCATTCACATTCTGGTATAACACAATGTGAAATAGCTATTTAAATTTTAAACAATATTTAAAAATTCTGAATGGTCCCTATTTATGGGAGAAGAGTGTTCAACAATTTTGCAAGCAATGATTGGTGTTCACTCTAGACAGTCCAAGCCTCTATAACATATTTTGCATATTAGTGATGTGGTGGCACTTCTACAAAGTCTGAATTAGTGTATACAAAAAACTTGGAAAATTAATTATCAAAAGATGTCCATGGGAACATCTTGTTTGCATGTTCATCAATGATTCTTTCTACTTTAATTAGTATTGGTTTCCGCTAACACCTGTGCTTCATGTCTTACTGGTCTATAGCTTAATCATTAAGATCAGATTGCTATATTATATTTGCTAAATATCTTGCACACATAAAAGTCTTTGTAACATATGTGGGATGGTGCATTCAACAGTTTCACCTTGACATGTGAGGCATGAAACTCTTAAGTAACATGCGGACCTTCACAGAACTTTTAAACTGATAAGCAGCAAGTAATCAGTTTAAATATTGTCTGTATATTACCACTGTGTACATACACACACAAACACACACACACACACACACACACACACACACACACACACACACACACACACACACACACACACACACATATATATATATATATATATATATATATATACACACACACACACACACACACACACACACACACACACACACACACATATTTTTATATATGGGTCTGTCACAGATCACAAATATCTACAACTCAAAGTACTGAAATCATTTTTAATGCAAGGGGGCAAGCCCCCCTGCACTCCTCATGTGGAGGGCTGCACCCCCACACCCCATGCTAGTCATATACACCAACTCCCAAATCGCATAACAGAGGAGAAGGGGCAAATTAAATTTTTGATATTTTGAGTTACAGATATTTTGGTTTTCAGTCTTCTGAACTTTCAGTCTTCTGACATAGACCCATATATATATATATATATATATATATATATATATATATATATAAAACACCCTGCCAGTAAGATAAATTACTATAACTATGTCCCTATTGATAATAGAAAGCCTTTTAGATTTCTCTAGTAGCTTACATTGATGGCATTAAGGTTCCAGTCTGATGTATAAACCTGTAAATAACAAATACTGAGTGGCACAGTGATATAGGGTAGATATCTTAGACCTTGTGTCAGGGATTCCTTCTGGCATGAGACATTTGAAATTTGTTAGTGGATATAGTAGACCTGCAGTATGGATGACAAAAGTGAATCAACACAAATGAAAGTCTGTGACATTATCAGTCCAGTACATCTATTTACATAAATCAGATTAATTGTAAACAGTGCCCATTATAGATGCATAGCATTGATGTTTAAATCACTGTACTAAAACAAAATTTCAGAAAAACTGATTTTTTTTGCAGGGGCTGCATAACCCCTCCCCCATGTACACTTTAATACATTTCATGCCTTACTAACTCCAAAATCAGGGAAGTTAACTATTCATCTTACTCTAAGATAATGTAATCTCATAAGCTGCTAGTTTTACTAGTCAGAAACATGGGGGGAGCAGAGCACCCTATTGCTAAAATAAAAGTTTGATAGTTTGTGTCTTCATTTTATCATTCAGTTCTCCATCACTTTCTATGTCATTTTTAAAATCATGGAAAGAGTTTATCTCATAAGTAATGCACAGTATTGTTGTATGATGAAGTTCAAAGCTATTCTTCATTAATACGATATTGTTTGAGCTTTGCATAAACATACTTAATAGATACTAGTTAAGAAGCTTTGCTATTAACCCACATGATTTCATTTCTATGTGTCTAATAATAGGCATTTGAACTCTAACTTTCAAACTAAAATAAGTGATAGCAGCTATGGTTATCTGAGCCAACGGAGACACGGAGACGACAACAACTTGAGATTAGAACATTTAGAGTACAGAGAACTTCTTATCAGTATGGCAGACACAGAATTAAAACTGGTTTTGTTTTGTACAGCACAAGATTAACCGTGTCAGTTCAGTGTCATTTATTTTAAACTGCAAACGTGGTGACTTACCAGATTTCTCTGCTGGCCTTCTATTTCAGCTGCAGAAATAGTGAAAAGAGTAATTCGGTTTTGTAAATTATTTGTTAAACATTGTCATGTTTTACATTTTTTACTTTAAGCATATACCATACAAAGTATGTAGTGAAATATGCAAAGCAATAATAAAAGATGTGGGGAGGTGGCAGTGTGTGGCTGAAACCAGCTTGCCTATCCCACGTGGGGTGGAGGGTAGGGGGAAATGGTCCACTGCAGTGTTGCCACTTATTAAAGACAGAGGTTCATGACATACAGTATAGGGGATGGGACATGCACTAGGGTCTGCTGCCAAGCTAAGTGTACTTGATAACCTTCAAATGGTATGTACAGGAATGAGCATGCCCATAGATGAAAGCATGAGTGATCCTTGTATTTGTGATCAGCAGTGAAGGAAGGGATTGAGGGTAAAATAAATAAGAAAAATCCAAGGTTGGCCTCTTACCTCAAAGCGAAATCAATAGACATTTGATTATGGGACAGCAGATAGGTGGCAGACAGCAAGAGGTCAAACGTACATAGAAAATATAGAAAACAGCATACAGTAGTAACTTTCTAGTGCTTCTAGAAGCAAAAGAATTTTAGGCACCTTTATCAATTTCAAAATAAAGGCTTACTTACAAGGAATACAGGAAGCAAGAGGGAAAGAAAACAAATGTGCAATATATTCAGCAAATTCCAAAGGTCAGTTCACAATCAAGTTCTAATACCCAGGTCACAGTTATAGTACATATGTTGGGTCACAGTTATAGTAGATATGTTGGGTTTTTTGAAACCAAGACAGTACTTTACAATTCAGTTTTATGCCTTCTAAAACTCCTTTCTACAAAAACAAGCATGTCAATTCCATCAGCATTCAAAATAGAATGAGATGGGTGTTCTGCAGCTGCCTGAGCTCTAATTCTGCTAGCATGTAGTTAGAGATCTGTATGGCTGTAAGCCTATCTGAACAGTTGCTCGTGCTTGAACTTGAATGTGATTTCAGTAACGCAGCTGCTGCACCATCTGCTTGTGTCTTAGGAGATGGATTCAAGAAAGTGCTTGCCTCTGAACAGGTATGTGGATAAGGGGAGCCAGGAGAGTGCTTGTAGGTTTAGGGAGGGGGACAGGGAGTAGAGTGGTGATTGGGATTTTAGGATTAGGGAGGGATCATGGATGGGATGGGTAGGAAAGTTTAGGTTTAGCACGTGATCTGGAATGGGAGGGGGAGGGGGATGTTGGGGTTAGGTAGTGGAAGGGGATTTCAGCTTTTAACACAGGCAGGGTAAGGTTAGGCAGTGAGTGGGAATTTTCAGGGTTCTGGTAGGCATAGTTAACAGTATAGGAGACAGGTTATTGGGAGTTAGAGCACTTGCTGAAATCAGTGAGCAACAGCAAGGACATGTGAATGAAACAAATATGTCTTGAGCACATATAGTAGACCCAAACACAGTTCCTGTTTACCTCCCACCACTGGTTAACATTCTGTTCCTCCTTCAGGTTTAGGTACAACTTTCCTCACAAACACACACACACACACACACACACACACACACACACACACACACACACAAGGCACACACCCAGGGGGTAATTGAATAAACCCTACATGGAGCGATTTTCCATGTAGGAATAGTGTTGCGGCCCGAATGTGGAATATGGCTGCCGAGCGATTCAGGAAACAGGGCTGGGGACATGCACAAGTGTGCAGACACCGTGCAAACATGGAAGTGTCTGCTGAATGCAAATCACCTCATCTGCTGGTGAAAACCATGCAGATGAGGTGACTTTGTGATCCAGGAAGCAGAAAGGCATCTGTGTAGGTGCCGTATCTGCAGGAAAAATGTACTCGGTTAGTAACCGTCTACCGGAATTAAAAAATAAAACAGGAGCTGTAACAGCTCAAACAAAAGCTTGAGACTAAAAAGTAATACAACATATCAAAATTAATATTTTTTTTAAATACATATGCCACGTTTAAGTGGTGCGTAGTGATGCACAAACATGCTATTAACAAAAAAAATGTGTAAAATATGACATTTAAGGTATGCAAAGTAATTGCATTATAGTGCCCAGCATACAGAGTCATACAATGGCAGGTTATATTAGTAGCTAAGGAGATCGGGCTTGGTGTAATGCTGTATCAGGGTATACACAATTAGATGTATGGAAATAAGCCAGGTTTATTAAATAGCAAAAAGGGCCAGTGTGTTCTGTAGGGATAGAACTGTGTTAGTGTAGGTAGAATAGATACCTAAAATTAAAAGGGGATGTTTCACTGTATGTTAAAGTGGATTGAAGCTTAGCAGCACCTGTTTGTGCTCAGCTAAGCACAGCTAAGCAGGAGAGGGTGTTTCTGAGGCTGCTAAGCTTTGCTTAGCCCCATGGCATATGTTTTAGCTTGTTAAAGAAAAGTTAAGTGTGACCCTGTACAGGGGAGGGCCCTTTCTGCTCAGCAATGTTTACACTAGCTCCACAGGTTTGTGCAGAGCACCTCGGGGCTTAGAATTGAAAAAAAATGTAAACAAAAAGGGGAGGGGGAATAGCCTGGGAAAGACAATCAAGAATAAATGTCTGATAAGTCGTGTTCCACTCACACTGACCCATTCAAACCCCTCATAAATATGCCTGGCAGGTGGAATGTATCATAGTCAGACAATCACACAGGCTGCATCTGCAGCACACCAGTATAAAGTATGCATACATCATTCAATCTGATTTTTCCCCACATACTCTGCACCACTGGAACACACTTGGGAATTTTAACAGACAAAATGATAGGGGCTGCTGCTGCTCTGCTACACCTGTATGCACTACAGGATGAGGTCAGTGATGATGGCTATGCTGGCAGGAGGCCCAGACTGAGGAGGAGAAGAGCGTTCAGGCCCAGGGTAACCTTTCAGGGGCTACATGAGCTGGAGGTAGTAGAGTGCTACAGGGTGAACAGGAACATATTACAGGAACTCACCAAGCTCTGCCGCCCTCATCTCAGACCCAGAACCAACAGAGGGGAACCCATCCCAGTGGAAACAAAGGTATGTGCAGCCTTAAGAATACTAGCTACAGGTACTTTCCAAAGACCTACTAGGGGCATCTGCATTCAGGATACTCCATCAGTTCCTGGATGTCATGCTAACACATGCCAGTGAACACATTTATTTTCCCAACACCTCTGAGGAGAGAACCAACAATATGCATCTCTTCCACCATGTAGCACACTACCCAAAGGTACTGGGTGCCATAGAGTGCACTTATATGCACATCAAAGCACCACCCAGTGAGGAGGGTAGAGTCTATGTCAACCACAAGGGGTATCACTCCATCATCTGCCCGGTCATCTGCAATGCCCAGGGCATTATCATCAATGCTGACAGCCCTGGCAGTTATCATGGCTGCTACATCTGGCATGCATCCTAGCTGTACCAGGCATTTGCCAGGGGGGACATCCTATATGGCTATCTAGTGGGGGATGCTGGTTACTCACTGGAACAGTGGATGGTGACACCCATCAGAAACGCACACACACCAACTGAAGAATGCCATAATGAGGCACAAGCACAAACTAGGAACATCACAGAGAATGTGTTTGGACTGCTCAAGTCATGGTTCTGCTGCCTTGACATATTTGGTGGAGCCCTGCAGTACACTCCAGCCATATGTGCACACATGTTCATAGTATCTGCCATGCTACATAATATGGTCCTGTGGAAACAGCTGAGGCAGAAACATCACAGGGAAGGGAAACACAGCCCCCCACCATTGCCAACATGCCCACAGGTAAAGGGGGGCTTGGAGGAGGAACCCCCTGAGCCTGTCCCTGTAGGCAGACATAGAGGTGCCAGTACACCCTGACCTTGGCAAAGAGGCAATGCATAGCACATACACTGACAACCTAGAGACCCAGGGACTGACACCTCACTCTGATTCACATACACACAGTAAAATAGATGCCAACCACATCAAACTACCTATAGCTTACCATATATAGGCTGTGTACTGCATGCATCCAACAAAGTCAGCCCTGAAGCACTGTCCTCTCAACTGCTGCTGGCACATGGTAAGTCAGTCTTCTTAACATCAAATGAATGGGGTAGTAAACTGTGGTAGCATATGTATGGTATTGCTGCATGTATGCAAGGGAATGGAGTGGGCTACTGGGATAGCAGCAGACAACGGACAACTATGTGGGACAACAGGAACTCTCTGCCAAATATTGGCTGCCTCACAAAATGCAGTAGGCCCCAAGCCAGCAAAGTCTACTGCACTATGTGAGGTACTTACAAACAGCAGGGTCACAGGACAGATGCATGGATATCAATTTTGGAGTCCCATACATGCCTCCAAACCTGTTACAGCAAGACATCTGTACAAATCCATAAAGAAATGTGGGGCAAAGGCCCAAAAACAGGGACAAGTTTTAAATATTGTTCTTACAAATGTAGAAAGTTGATATTTCAGTAGTTGGTGTTGCAGTAGCCTGAATTCTCTGAAGGGTAAGAAGTCTGAAATTCAAATGTCTGTTATTACTTTCTAACTTCATTCTTTAATGATTTGACAGTAATTTTCCAGACAACCACAATTTTATGAAAAATGGACCCAAAATATGAGGGAAACATCTGGACATTCAGCATAAAAACTGTACAGTTCAGAGGTATGGTCGCCTACCCCTGACACACCCGTGTTCCCATAGAACTGCAGTAACAGTTATGTTTCTAAGGTAATCGCAGCAGACCACACATTCCCAGGGTTGTCCCAATCAAGTTTCTAACATGTTCCATTTCCACAATATGCAGGGGTTAATGTGTTAGGTATGTGCGTGGTTAATAGTGTCAGGAAATACACAGCACTGACCGGTGGCTGTTGTGGCTCACTGGACTAAGTACATTACTGTGGATGACAGGATCCATGGTCCGAGACTGGCTGTGACTGCTATTTTTCATGTCAGCTACACCTATGGTAGGAGTTCTACAGGCTGGCCAGACATTAATATTTGTTACTGCAGGAAAGCTGGACAATGGAGGTACAGTGAGCTACTCATATGAACAGTACACAGCTCTGTATAAGCTAGATGGTGCCTACTAGAACAGCCAGTTGTGACAAGTCAGTGGGCACCATCCATATCCCACAAATGTCAGGGTTTCTCAGAATGCCCACACGTATGCCTGATATATCTGTTCTGTTTGTCATAACATTGCATTTGTCTGGCAAACTATTGGCTAAAGAATACAGGTTGATGTGAAAACATCAATGACATATGGGTGAGATGCAAACTTCATACCCATAAGAAAATGCAAGCTAATACAAAACCAGTCTACCAACTGTCTACATTTAGAAGATCAATATTAAGCTGCTGTCTGCATGTCTGGGCCTGTGTCCGAATGTGATATATGGCCCTGTCAAGATGTCTACCTGTAACAGTTAGACAGGTATGGCCAACATGTAGCCTTAGAAGAACAGTGCAACACAAACTGTCTGAGCACCATAGCAGATGTATGAGGCACAATGCTGACCAACTTGCTAAACAGGTACAGCCAGAGGTATGTAGTCCATAACCCTGTGTGATGTTACAATGTCTACTCCAGTCACACCAGAACTACAACTACATAAGAGCAGCAACTGAGGACAAAGTCTGTGGCTGGAGCAGAGCAGGACAAAGGGCCATGTATAAGGGGAAGGAGGAACCACTGGCCACATAAACATAGAAAGTGCAGACTACAATACGTCATGCAGTAGCATGGGTTCCCTGTAGTGTACGGAGTGAGTAGACAAATGTCTGTCAGCAGTTCCTCACTTTAATCTCGCTACTGATCTGCCACTGACATACCGGGACATCACAGTGCTGTGCAAAATGTACCTCACATATTATGTAAAACTCTACTCAGTCCAATACAATCTTTACCCACCCTAGATATGACTCAGTTAATAAGGATAGCACACAGCCAGGAGATCCCTCAGCCAGCCTCTCAGTGAGGTGCTGGACTGTTTCCAGGGCTCATCAGCTAATTGGCTGTAGCACAGAAAATCCTGGACCAGAGTACAAGTAGGTGTGGACTGGACTCCCACTCTTACTATTGATGGTCATAATGGGCATGCTCCTACACTTAGCTTCTGTCAGTCCATGTCTGAACACACATCTGACTCCAGAACTGGGATGTACATATGTCCCTTCTGCACACAGACAGCTATGTACACCATAACTGTCTATCCCCACCCCCATCAGACATGTTTACCCCTTCTATCCATATATGGCACATATAAAATTTATCTGCATCTCTTAACTGTGATATACATGCAGATATATAGGTAACATCTACAAATATATCATTTACAGAGAGGCAGAGACAGGGGGGAGAGAGACAGAGAAAGAGACAGAGAGAGATAGAGAGAGAGAGAGAGAGACAGACAGAGACCCTGAAAGGCATACAGTGATGAACAGCAACAGCCACATGTACACCAATTTTAAGCATTGACATGTGTAAATAATATGGTGAGGCCCATTAGGCCCATTGTGTAATAGTAGGTATGGAGGAGTTGTACTCTCACATCAATCACCGTGTGTGTGTGTGTGTGTGTGTGTGTGTGTGTGTGTGTGTGTGTGTGTGTGTGTGTGCGTGCGTGCATGCGTGCATGCATGCGTGTGTGTGTGTGTGTGTGTGTGTGTGTGTGTGTGTGTGTGTGTGTATGTGTGTGTGTGTGTTTGTATGTATTACATGTATAGTAGACTGCACACACCCAACAGGCCTATGTCTGTGTAATGGCCACCCATATTTTGGCCCTGTGACTACAGCCCTACACAACAGTCATCTCTCTGTCAGCAGCTACTGATGTCATCCACCCCAACAGCACTGCCAGACACTCTCAACATGTGTAGCTTATGTGGTGCATGTGATAAGAATATACTGCTATAGTGTAGACAGATAGGTAGTGGTTCAATTCCCAACGACACCAACTGTGTGTGTGTGTGTGTGTGTGTGTGTGTGTGTGTGTGTGTGTGTGTGTGTGTGTGTTATACCATTTTGAGGCCTGTTTAGCCCTGCTGACACCCCCATTGCATTAATTGATAGGACCTGCTGATGTCATTCACCTTAGCTACAGCAGTGGACACTCTGTAGGCATATGATCTCTGTGGCACACACAATAAGTATGTAGCACTATAGTACATGTAACTAGAGAGGTAGGGGTTCTAATCTCAAGACTGCCAACTGTGTGTGTGTGTGTGTGTGTGTGTGTGTGTGTGTGTGTGTGTGTGTGTGTGTGTGTGTGTGTGTGTGTGTGTGTGTGTGTGTGTGTAAATATAACTATATACTCTTCTGGCTTCATTTGTTTGCTGGCTCTGTGTGAGCAATGCCAATATATTTGAGGCCTGTTCGACTCTGTTAACCCCCCATTGCTCTACTTTACAGGGCCTGCTGATGTCATCCACCTTAGATACAGTACTGAACACTCTTCAGGCATATAAGCTCCATAGCACTATAGTGCATACAACTAGATAGGTAGGGGCTCTAATCTCAAGACTGCCAACTGTGCATTTGTTATACCATTTTGAGGCCTGTTTGGCCCTGCTGACTCCCCCATTGCATTAATTGACAGGGCCCGCTGATGTCATCCACCTTAGCTACACCATTGGACACTCTGCAGCCAGGTGAGCTCCGTGACACACGCGATAAGTGTGTAGCATTATTGTACATACAACTCAATAGGGAGGGGCTCTAATCTCAAGACTGTCAAGTGTATATATATATATATATATATATATATATATATATATATGTGTGTGTGTGTGTGTGTGTGTGTGTGTGTGTGTGTGTGTGTGTGTGATACCATTTTGAGGCCTGTTCCACCCTGCTGACTCCCCCCATTGCATTAATTGACAAGGTCTGTTGATTTCATCAACCTCAGATGCACTGTTTCACACTCTGCAGACCAGACCTCTCAACTGTATACAGTTTTGCAGAATGTCCAGATGACTGCCTCATATATTTTGTCTGTGTGTCATAAAAGTATGGTTTTCTGGCCAGTCATTGCCAAAGCATTAAAAGCTGAAGTCAAACAATAATGACAGACATCTGAGTGTCAGAGTTCATACCCTTCACAAAAGTAATGGTAATATCAAACCAGTCACTCTATCAGTTATCTACTTTTGTAACAGCAGTATGTAAAAACTGTCCCTATGTTTGGGCCTGTATCCACCATTATTGAAGGCTTTGTCCACATGTATTGTTCTAACAGGTTGAAAGGTATGCCTCAGGCATATAAGCTCTGTGGCATATGCAATATGGACATAGCACTATAATACATACAACTAGATAGGTAGGAGTTATAATCTCAATACTGGTGATTGTATGTGTCTGTACATGCATATCCTCTGTAGCAGTATGGCTGTCTAACCTGTGTATGTGCAATGCCTATACCATTTTGTGTGTCTGTGCCACACTGTTAACTCCACCATCACCAACCTATTCATGGCCTACAGATGTCATGTACCTTAGATGCAGAGTTACACATTTCAAACACAATACTACTGTGGTGCATGCAATATGTATGGTGGGCTATACTGTACATAACTAGATAGATAGGTGTTCTAAGTCTGAAAACAGCATGGCTGTTGGAATGCATATCCCCCTGAAGAAGTTTGTGTGACATGGTTATACCATTTTAAGTGCCTGTTAATTCCCAACTGGCAATCCTTACAGCACCTGCAGATGTCAACCACCTGAATATTAGTGGCAGACATTGCAAAACTGTGTAATCTCTGTAGTTCATGCACTATGTATATTGCACTATCTTACACATAACTAGCCAGGTAGGGGATCTACTATCAACAAGGGCGGTTCATGACTGGATGCGTGTGTGTACATATGTATATCCCCTTATAGCAGTGTGCCTGTGCTAGGGCCACAAATATTACTCTTGGCCCCTTACAGAAAGACATCTGGAGACAGCCATAGAGAAAAGTGGGACAAAGCCCACATATTAGGGTCAATCTTTAAATATTGCTCTGACAAACATACACAGTAGATAGAATAACAGGTTGTGCATTCACATGCATTTTCTGAAAGGTATGAAGTCTGACAGGAAAATATCTGTCATTATTGTGTAACATCAGTCTTTAATGATTTCACACTACTTTTCCAGAAAACCACAATGTTATGCCAAATGGAGCAAAACTATGTGGCAAACATCTGGACATTCTGAAGACAGCTGTAGAGGTGGGAGTTATGGCCACCATCTGTGACAACAACACAAACAATGCAGAGGTTCCCTGAGTGTAGAACAACAAATATCTTTTAAGGTTGTCTATTACCTGCATAAAGCAGTTATTTCACACCAGAAGTACCTTACCAGTATGAGAAATAGCATAACCTATGCTGATGCGACACAAAGAAGCAGTCATATTGGCAAACAAAGGGAAGTCCTGTCTGGTGCACTTCCCATGGGTTATGGCATGTCCTGCCAAATGTCACAATACTACAAGACGTGTCCCACATTCCACATTTGATAAGGTGGCAACCCTACCCTGTGCTGCCTATGTGTGTGCAATATGTAGAATTGTGCACACCCTGTGAGTAGCTTCAGCCCACAATGACCCAAATGTATGAAGGCATGAATGCTAACTGCCACCTCCCACATATGTAGGTACTGCCTAAAGCTGTGGCAACTGTGAGCAGTGTGCTGTCTGTCATTGACCAACAAACTGATGCTAACACATTGCAATTGGGTCATACAGTGGGTATGGAATGGTGGCCAGGTCCTGCACTCCAGATGGATGCAGAAAACAGTACCATCATACCATATGGTGAGGACATTGACCCACTATTTCCCATATCAACGGCAACCCCATAAACACACAAACTGTGTTGACAAACCTGGCTATTCAGGTCGCTAACACTGTTTCATTCACCCATCAAGTAGTGGCAGTGGTCAGAAAAGACTTGGACATGATTCACCACATAGGCAAAGGGACTACATCAACACAAAAGGTGGACATTACCTCTGTATAGTCCTCATTCAGTGCAATACATTAGCAGCATGGCTGGTCTGGTATGTACCTATGCAGACATCGGCACCAAATGGAAAGGCTATGTTAACATCCACAAAGGTTATTTATGGCCTTCAACATCTGCTCCATGCAGACAGCCTCGAATCAGTACTGCCCCACTCAGTACTGGACAGGTTGTCCACAGGTGGGCTGTGGCATGCCTAGATGGCAATGTTGTGCTCAGCCCTTCAACAGCTGACTCATATATGGCAGTATAACTATATGCGTATTACCGGCATAACAGGCTTGAATCACATATGTCAAGGCAAAAAAAAAGAAATCAGCTGGAGATAGGTTTGTCTCCCAAAGGCTTCATTGTCTCAGGAATGTACTCCCCAAAAATGTCAAAAAGAGTACTTTGCAGACCCTCCTCAACCGCATCAAAGTTGAGTGGATGTAAAAAAAATAATCTGTCCCAGGGGTCCAAAGTGTATCAAGCAGTGACAGGGGTAACAGGTGCTGATAACTGCTTCTATTGGTGATAGAGTACTGGATAGGTTTGCAAGGGACCCAGGACCAGTACTGTAGTAACCTCCTCTATAACTATGAACCTGTGATCCTATGGAACTCCCAGGTGACATGCATCAAGAGTAGCATGCTGTGTCAAGGGATATGCATGCAAGGGATGCTGTCTGCCCCCATTGTCCCTCACACAATGTTCCATGCATATGCACCTAGGTAAACCTGGACATATGCAACCATACCTTGGTGATGAAAAGATCTCTGTGTTGCCACTCTGCAATCCTCAGGTCTCATAATGCCAACAGCCTACCACTACTTAGACACAGACACCTGGAACGGAAACAAAATAAGGTCTGTGAGACAACAGTCAGTCCGCAGTACTAACAGCAATAAAGCATCATGGCACAAAGCTACATACACTTTGATGTTTACGCATGACAATTGCCAGCAGACAGCACCTTACAGCCCATAACACGACTACATTACAAGCTTCCATTACCTGTACTATATTCACCCTGTGCATCAGACACATATTAGCATGTCCCTGCATCGATGGTATGGATAACAGGCATGTGACATAGGTATTATCACATGCACAGGGTGTGGTGTGGGGTTGGCAAAGCCCTAGGCTGTGCCATACAGTTGACATTGTGTGTGTGTGTGTGTGTGTGTGTGTGTGTGTGTGTGTGTGTGTGTGTGTGTGTGCGTGCATGTGTGTGTGTGTCTGTGTTTGTGTGCGTGTGTGTGTGTGTGTGTGTGTGTGTGTGTGTGTGTGTGTGTGTGTGTGTGTGTGTGTGTGTGTGTGTCTGTGTGTGTGTGTGTGTGTGTGTGTGTCTGGAGGGGTGCTGGTAGCTGGGCCGTGGAGAGGGGTTGTATGCATCTTTCAGTGACCTGCATGTGACAGTGATGTGTGAGTGCCTGCATGAACACAGTGAAGCCATCTGCTTGCCCTACATTAGGGTATGTTGGACAGCCATTGACCATACATGGCAGAATGTACAGTTAACCATCTCCAGCCATGAACATGGGAACTGGTTCTGCCAGGAGTGGCACTGGCAACACCATGCCCAAGGCCAGATTTGGTACTATCCTGATGGTGACCGGTGTCTGCTGGATCTGTGTCCCTCACTGGACCACCCCGGACCACATGCCCGTGGCCTGCAATGTTGTGGTGTGGACAGCACCCTCCCATTGGTAGTGCTGGTGGTCTGCCAGTATGATGGGAGTTTGACTGTGCATGGCCACATGGGCTCTCAGCTGATATTGTTGTTGACCTATGTCCATGTGCCCAATGCCCTACTCCCACCACATGTTCAAGCACAGACATTGCATGGTTAAGGACAGAAAATGTCTCACCCCACCGTCTATACACTACATCAGCAAAATGACATAAGGCATCACCAATGCCATGGAGGGTGTCATGCATGCCAGGCAGTATGGCATCCATGACCCTGAGCATCCATCTGGTGTACCATTCACAACATGCCTGTGCCTCCATGATGGACCAAAACATGCACCAGGTGACACATGCTGTGGCACCTCTGACAGCTGCTGGATGGCCAGCAGTCCTCCTTTGAGCACTCCTGTCAATCTGCCGGTGTGGCGCCTTGCCAACTATCTGGCTATGGTTAGTGTCTACAATCACAGATGCCATAGTCTCCCAGTCTCCTGTTCAATGCCACCACCATCTGATTTCCCAATATCTGTGGCTGCTGGGGACTGGGTATGTGTAGACATACTGACTGTGTGGGGACATTGGGGGTGGAAGTGGGATGTCAACCAAAGGTACAGATTCAGCCCCCAACAACTCCATCTGTGCCTCACAATGGTCACCATCATCATCAGACTCTGATGACATACTGACATCAGGTTGTGCGGTGAACACACTCAAACCCCCATGGTCTTCTGTGAAAGGAAGACAACATGACAACATTTGGGTGGGAGGTTGGCATAATGGTTAAGGTGTTTACCTTACAAGCAAAAGGTGCAGGGTTTGATTCTCACATGGGGTAACTGGCTAGGCTTAAAGTGGTCCACAAGGACAGTTAGCCTAGTACTAATCTATGAACCTATGACTACCTGCACTATAATGTTTGCCGATACACACACACACACACACACACACACACACACACACACACACACACACACACACACGCACACACACACAGGTGAGGTGCCACAGAGGCATTATACACACCACACCTTCTGACTGATGCCATGTACAACACAGTCAGACCACAACAGACACACTCTGGACAATCCTTGAGCAACATGCAGTGCAGCTATGTGCAGTTAATGTTGCTAGTACTATACACCTGTGAGATACTTGACAAGTTGGAGTATGGGATGGACCTTCACCTGACACACAGTGCACCCATTTACACAATAGTAATGTGCCCCTGTATAGCAGACTGGCTACACCTATACAAAGCTATGTGCTAATATGTTACAGTTCCTGCAGATATGCTATTGTAATTACCAATGTGATGCACTGCAGTGAACCCCACCCCAAGTGAACATGCATGTATTGCAACATGGATAAGCTTAATAGTCATGTGCATGGCAAACTGGCCACCCTTAACATGCCTAGGGTATAGGTGAGCCATTACATGTCAGATCTAGACTCGCCAGCTATTGGTTGATGTTCCCCAACCACAGCAGAGGTACCTATGGATTTCTGGGGGAGTGGTATTGTCAGCACACACACATGTGGCATTGGTACAGGATAATATGTGCGTTTTTCAACATGTAGAGTACAAACTGTGATACTACCCAAATTGCTGACATTCACAATATGTGTTCACATGTGCACATTACAAATCCCCACCCACAAATGCAGATCGACCTCACACATGCATACAGGTATCCAGAGGCTGCCACTATGAAGGCTACAGTATTAATTTCATGACTACTGGAGGCTTACTTATAAACTCCTCAGCTGTGAAATCTGTGCCACCCACCTACACGACATATGCACTGATATTTTCCTGTAAGCTGGTGGCTGAACCCAGGTATGACAGGAACTCCTCTGTGGCTGACAGTGTTGCCTGTGTATCAGGCCTTCCCCCTGTGCCAGCATGGTCCCTGGCCACAGCTGCAGCCATTTGCCATGCATGGTGTATGAGATCAGAAGCATGGTGTCGGACCTGTAAGTATCTTCTGTCCCGGTGGCCCACATCATTCACTGTTGCTACCAGGTCTGCCCACAGTGCAGCACATTGTTGCTGGTTGTGACTATTCCTTGACAACAGCACTCGGTGATGGAGTCTCAGGGCAACAAGAATTGCAGTCTTCCCAGCTGCTGAGAAGGGTGGGTTGAAACATCTGTACATCCCACCTGACAGACATGAAGAAGGGAACACACCACAGGACTGCATACACTGCTCATCATTATGTACAGACCATGCGCATCCACTTTTGCCAGCACTATCCACCGCTAACCCCCACATCATAACCCTGCCATCTATCAGCACAGTATGTTTGTGGGTATCGGCAACATAGTGGCAATACAGCATGCATTGCCTCCCTGATCCTGATGTTTCATGCTACTTTCTGCATGTGGTATGAGGTGTTGCAATGCATGTACCTGTTGCACCTATTACTGCTTGTCATTGTCTGTCTACATGGTCTGCCATGGTATCAGTCTCCTACTGTATTAGTAATTACGTGGTCTGTAGGCCCCCCTCAAGTCTCTCTGACCTTCTTCCCTCAGATTCTGGACTATATGGCTGACAATGTCCTACAGTTTTCCCAGTCAGTGTGGTTGATATGGGTGTCCTGGCACTGTGTAGTTTCTGCCTCATATGCATGGATGGGCCGCATCTACAAACACCAGCAAGGAACACACTGTGTGAGAAATGCAATGAGAGTAGCAGCCTGCAGTCCATGCTCTGTCTCTGTCAAGGCCACATATATGTCCCCAAACAGGTTGTCAACACAATCAGCATTCAGTACACCTCACACACCACCCAAATCTACACAACACACACAAACATCTGCAGTAGTCCTCAACATCCACATCCACAAACAAAGTGGATCTCCAAGGCAGAGCCAGACATATATTTCACAGCCATACAGAGCACATACCACACATGACCACACACCTATGTCCCACAGCCAAGCAGGCATCAGCCCATGTCAAACATATTACATATAGGTGACTCCAGTGGAGACACATTGGTGTGCCTCTGACCTGGCTGTGTATGTGGATGGTCACAGTTACTTGTATATCACATGACAGACTCCACCATTTTGCATACGCATTGCTGTTTCCCACCAACAGGTACTGTCATGGGTCTGTCATAGTGCATGTTGGTGTGCCTGACCTGACATGTATGCCCCTGAACTATATGTAGTGAGGCATGAGTGAGCACACTGGTTATGTGTCCCAGGCAGGTATGTCCCTAACCTTACTCTGCATTATGCTGTGACCCAGACTGATGCCACAATACAATCAGGGAATTATTGACCTTAACATGTGCACATTTATCCTGTAATATTCCAGGGTTTCCAGTACCTGTGAGTATGGGATGATATGGTAAACAGACCACTATGCTCTGCGAGAGATGGCCTCCATCTGTCTTCACTGATCTTCATGCATCTGGTACTGGTTCTCACCAGCACCATAGTGACTTCATTATTAAAAGTGGTGAAGTTATCACTGCTAACATACAAGTGTCAGTGCAGCACACATTGAAGGCCATGCTGCTAAATGCTAGAGGAGTACACATGACTTTGCCCTCATTGCAAGCAATCCTAACCTTGGAAACTGCAGACATCTGTGCAGTCACACAGACCATGTTTCAAACCTGCAGAGAGCAACCCACCCAACCTGGTTGAACATCCTATCATACATTCAAATGCCAAAGTGTAGCTGGTAAGGCCATGTGACATGGGGTTTCTGTATATATGAGACACTTACACACCTCCATGCTGTGCAGGCAGTAAGATGCACAGGGGACACTGCAGGGGCAGTTCACCATTGCCAGCACAGACCTATTGAAATCACAGCTAGCTACTGGCCAACACATGTGACCAGGAAGCCCATTCGGCCTATATGGAACTCTTGAACTGTATTAGGAGTTGGGTCTGTACCCCGATCCTGGGCGAGTTGAATGACTCTACCATACATTGTAAGACATACCCATGCCGGCACACAAATGGCCAGACAGCCATCAACAGTGGATGTACAAACACCTTGGTGTGGACAGAGGCTACCCCAACATGAGGCGAAGGTGTAAAGCAGTTGACATTACACAAAATGGGTTACCAATAAAGCATCCCTACAGTGTCATCCTCTCTGGCAAAGCAACCATCATGCAGTCACGTTTGTAGTCATCTTCCACAATACCCATCTAGGTAGGGTCAGGCATGATAACACCTCCAAAGTGGAATACATCCTCCTGGGGGTTATACACAGCCTCACAGCCCACAGCCCTTCATTAAGGACTGGCACCAATATCCACACATAAATACAAGCTCTATATGTGCATTTGTACAGATGCATGTAGTCAGGTATACCCAACAGCCTACATCATCCTCTGGTAGGATATGTACACCTGTCTGGTGGACATCTGCAATACATTGTGTTCATAACAGGGATGACATACTGCTGTCTGAGACACAGTAGGGGCAGGTGCCCAATTTGGAGCAATGTCTCCTTAGCATGCACATGAGAATGGGATCAGTCCTGCAAACATGTACAACAAACACAGAGCTTATATTGTCTACATCCACTACAGACAGGCATCTCCCCTACTGCACATATGCCTGTAACAGCACAGGAAGCACCTGCAGCTTCTCACTTGAGGTGTTCAAGGACACCAGCTATACCCATGCTGTTGCTATAGCATACTGGATGTCTGACAGAGTTGGTGTAGGTCACCCCCTGTCTTCCCCATCAGTACATCAGGATAGCCACAGTACCTACCCTGTCTCCCATATGTAGAGAACTGCCATGTGAAAGTCATAGTATACATCTGCCATGGGAGCCTATCACATCAAAGGATGCATCCTACAAGACCCCAAGCATAACCATAAAACACCATAAGGAACCATATTCAAAGTAGGACTGACTACAGCCTTTGTGCCAGCCATTTGATGGACGACCACTGTCACCCCTTTAGACTAAGGTGGTGTGTCCCTCACTCAGTCACATGATAGACCCAGCAGCCTAACTAGACTGTTCTGCAAAGCCATAGCACAGTTTATAGTGAACCCCAGTAACAAGCACATTGACGACCTGCACACAATCCATCATGCACACTTAGGCTTTGTCAAGGAAGGGTTCATGTCTGAGACATTGTCAAGGAAGGGTTCATGTCTGCTACACTCGGCTGACCTGTATGACACAGTCACCAAAGCCATGGACAGGGGATGACAGTGTAAACTGCCTACCTTGACCTGGACAAACTCTGTGACAGTATAACCCCGTGACCATTATAGATATAACACCCCCACGTATGCATCACACCATTATGGCACCATAGGTGTAGCACACCAGTGCACTGACATGACCCAGCTATTCCACATAGGGGAATATACCTCAAGCAGTTGACCCATAACTACATGTGTAACCTGTTGTTCCATGTTTGGCCCTCTGTTATGTGTGATGTACACTCCTGAGGTGCATGCAACAGCCATTAGCCTATGTCCGACCATGTCTGCAGACAACTGCATGCTGTCTGTCATCACCAGATGCACTAGTGACGTCGACATCTGCCTAGGAGGGTCTCACACAGATACATGACTGTTGCCAGACACATGGTCTCAGGCCGCATAGCAGGACATGCAGTGTCAACTCCTTTGGGGAGAGTGATATCCTCACATAGTATCACAGTACTAACAACATCCTAGGCACACAATCAGCTGTGAGGGAGCTGTGGACACTGGTCTTTGGCAACATGACATTTCAACACAATGTTGCTCCCATTGTAAGGTACACCTTAAACATGGCTCATGTCATAAATAAGGGTATGTCATCAAGGGACATTGGGTATAAATATCCCCATATTCCCCCCAATGAGGCCCATTATTGTGTATAATACCCTGTACATCATTCATATCACACAGCACATGCAGCAGCTGGGGACATCATAGAAGTTCCTCACTGGGGGATACCAGAGCATCAAACATCTACCATACGCTGTTAGGTTATAAGGGCAACCCTCTACTTGGTTTCATACATACTCCTCAGGGATGACCTCAGTGTGGCATGTTAGGCAATCACATACTCCACATTGCTGGGACTGCTGCATGAGTGCAACTCATGCTCCACTCTTACACACACACACACACACACACACACACACACACACACACACACACACACACACACACACACACACACACACACACACACACACACACACACACACACACACACACACACACACACACACATATGCCCTCAACCCGGCATGTGACATGAACTGGGCATATTGGCAGCTCAAATGTGTGTCCCACACAATCACCCTGTGGTGGTATGGACACTCTGTCCATATCAGGCAGGGTAGCTATTTATACCTTTGCAGGTGTAACCTGGATAACCGGATAGTTAACTGCACATACACTCATTGGATACCACCTCTGTCCCTGTTGGACTGGGGCATCAGGTGATGCCTTGCATACACATTGGCTAACATCTAGCCTAGGCATATGGCTGCTGAGGGCCCATAGCCTAATAACCTCATATGGTACCAGGAATGCCAGATATGGACTGAGTACTGTGACAGACTGTGTTGTTATGTGTCCACACTCATCACTGCCATCAACTGTTAAGTTTCCCCTAATGGCAATGTGACAGTACCATGTCATCTAGCCTACATCCAACAAATAGGTGAGTGGTAGTACAAGTGCATGTGGACATTCCTGCAACAGCTGTGGTTCAAAATAACTGAGAGCAGTGCATATGTGGTGTAGGGTGTCCTCCTCATAGGTTTCTGACATCTGCATTACCCAGATGTTTGCAGAATGTGTACATGTGCCTGATAGATGTAGACTCCCTGCCAGACAAATGTGGATTTCCTAACACCGGTTGGACAATGCGTGATGGTTGTACCCAGAGTCTGGGGAATGTGCCTGTGACATGACAAACCCCTGGGAAAACAGTATAGTACATTAATATCTGGTACTGCATTCATTCCCTTACATTGTATGCTCAATATGTACGCATTGCTGCTGAAGCAGAGACAGTGCCCCCCCACTACTAGTGCCTATAGCCTGCTGTCATGCTGCAGGGGGTCACCAGGTATGCTAGCCATTGGTATCAGACAATGACATATAGGTGTGAAGTACACAGTGACCTAGATAGAGTTTGTCAGAAACTGTCAGGGACACCTGGTCAGTCTTTGAATTAAGCCTGTATGACATTCACAGACTGAGAGAGGCTCACTGACAGTACATGATGTGATATCCCAGTTGTATTCACCAGTACTTACTGTCAGTATTGTACAACAGACAATCCAGTAACAGCCATATGTGAGCTGACCATTGCTGGGATGAGTCAGGGGCCAGAGGTGTGATCTATGCCACTGCAGACAGAGCCATAAGGGATGGCCATAGGTGCTGGACAGCAGACTAACAGCAACATGTCAGTCCAAAAAATGAGGTTGAGATCTACTGTGTAAATTCATATTTCCCATGACTGCATCCACCATCTGCATTCCATTACATGCTTAATTCAATGACATACCTGATATATCACTGTACTCCTTTGTGAGAAGAAATCCAGTTGTAGTCTCCTATATAATCACAGTCTGTCTTCATGAAGAAAGTGTCAGACCTGTTTACCATAGGCAGCAGCTTGCCTTTTGTAGGTAATTCTCTTGAACGGGTTATTGCCTGTGCACCAATATGTGACTCCCACTAGCTAATTGCATCCAGAACAGCAGAGTTGCATTGCCATTAGCCAATGGCATGGAAACACAGTGCTATAATTAAGGCCTTCATGGAGGTATTGGCTCTTTTCTTGGCCTGTGAGAAAGACATTATCGAGGTGTAGGGGTTACAGTATCACAGAGGGTATGTAGAAATACTATTCATTGTTTGGATTGATGTGTTGTGTCCACAGTTTTGCATGCTATGTTTGGCCATTGTTAACCGAGTTTGTGATTCTGTGGCAGGTTACTGTTTATCAATGTGTTTTGGGCTCAGTGTGAGCATCATACATCCTTTTTAACCGAATGTGCATGCTGCTGCAGTTGATGCTGATGTATCAGCTGTGCATTTTTGTAGGGGTGACTGTGATACATGACCCTGTCTCCTGAACATTCCCAACCCTTTATGTATGGGTATTGTGTTGCTGCCCTGTTCTAGGTGTTTGGGAGGTATGGTAGGTATGTAGCAGGTAGCTGAACATATAGCTGCATGTGTGGCAGACCGCAACTGCTGCATTCTGGGCAGGAGTCATACTGTGGATTGTGAAGACATTGGGGGACAGCAAGCTGTATTTGTTAGTAAGGGAGCAGTGTCAGCTGTTGTGTCATAGTATGGCCAGAGTTTGGGTACCCATTACAGTCCAGATGAGGCACGTGCCTCTGGTACATATGTTAAGTAGTAGTACCATCCAGACAGTGGCAGGGGAGGTTTAGGACACACACTGTTATTTGTGACATGTGTCTCACCCTCCAGGCCTTTGACATACTACTATGGGTGGCAGTGGCTATGGTAGCAGTAAGCAGGTCTGCTGGACATTGCAGGGCTCAGTTATTTGTAGGTTGCATTGCCAAGCATGTAGTTGCCATGCAGCAGACTCGTCTGTGGGCCTGAACTGTGGGTGTCTAGATATCAGACATGCTGGGAATGTTACAGATAAAATTGCAGAGTAATTATTATGGGAGGTATAGTTGCAAGACATATGTGCATGGATACATTGTGTTACACAGGATTGGCATGAACATGTGTGCTGGGATGGCTATGATGTGTGACAGTGAACTGTCTGTCATGCTTTTGTGAAATCAATCTGCACTACCTTGCCATTACATCAGCACACAGAATAGCTTTGATGACAACCATGCCATAAGTTGGTGATATGACTTGGACATTCTACAACAGTCTGTACAGTTGTCAGCTGTACCTAATATGGTAGGCCTCCCGTCAATCCATCAACATGTCTTTGGCTGTGTACTGGTTCAGTGTCTGCATTACAGACCCAAACACACTGTCATTTATCACATTATATGTAGAGGTAGTGTCAATGGTACTCATGATATCTTTGTATCAACACTAAGGATTCCCCAGATCTGACTTGGCCTACTGGTGTATTCCAGTGAACTGTAGTTCAGAGGGTCCTGGGGCCAATACTTGGCAGGGTGCCTTTTTTCTCTAATGTTGCATCACTGTAATGCGTAATATATTTAGAAAACAGCAATCACTCACCAGCACTGAGTTGGACTAGTGGTGTATTGTGCTGACTGCAGTTCAGAAGGTCCTGGGTTCAATACTTGGCAGTGGTGTCTTTTTTTCCCTAATGCTACATCACTGTACTGCATGATATATTTAGAAAAAAAAACAGCAATTCCCCAGAGCTGAGTTGGCCTACTGGTGTTTTGCTCTGACTGTAGTGCAGAGGTTTCTGAGTTTGCAACTAGTCAGGGCTGGGTATTTTGTTGCTGTGCAGAATAGTGTCTGAATCAGATAGGGTGATTAAAGCAGTTTTAAGTGGGTTTCTGCAGATTTGAGTGATGCTCTGTGATACCAAGCAGCACTTACCTCTGCTTAGCTTCAATTAGTGCCATTTATCCTCAATTAAAAGAAAAGACAAAAGGGGTGATAGGAAAGTGGTGAAATGGGTGCAAGCAGTGGGAAAAACAATATGAAAGGCAGTTAGGGATGTGCAGGACAGGTGTAGGAAAGGACCATAGCTCTCCATTTCGTCTGCAGCAACAGCTGTGCATCATGTAGGCAATTTGGACCTCACACCGCATGGGGAGGGGTGTGGGAGACATAACTTTGTGGATTAATTGATGGGATAATTAATTCATGGCAGTGTACATGGGGGAAAAATGGAGAGCTATGTATGGGACTAAATTTTGTGGGGACAGATGTCTTTTTTTAAGGTGAGAGTGGTATGTTGGGGAAGGGTTGTAGGTTCGTTTGGCAGGGTAAGTTGGGTAGGAGAGGTTACATTTGCAAACAGACAAGACAGACAAGACAGCAGACAGAGGCAGTGTATGACACATGAGGGGGTAAACACCTTGGATGGGGGGTGTGTTTGGGAGTCAGAGGACCAAGTGCTCCCAGATAGAAACAGTGGGACTGAGGTTCCCACCCATGGGCAGTCACCACTGGCCCTTCACAGCCCTGAATGTGGCTGTGCTGGGTGCCAGGGTCAGCCTGCCCATTGAGGTGCACCAGTCTTCCCTCTATCTGGCAAAGGCAGTCATCCAAATCCTGCTGGATAACCCTGCACACCATCCCTGGAAACTGGTGTCAGGTGATAGGGTCCTCTCTGTTCCCACACCCACAGGGGATGGGCCCCAACCCTGAGGCAGTTCCACCTGAGGATGGTGCAGGACCAGCGGAGGAGGCAGCTCTAGATTGGATTCCAGACATGCTGGAACCCAGTGCCGTGGCCAGATGAGGTGGAACAGGCGGATCTGCTGGGATCGGCCTACCCTAAAGTGCTATGGTGAGGTTTGTCAAAGTGTATTGGTTAGTCATGAACAAAACATTTCAGTGTTAGTTACAACAGCATGCATGGGTGTTCCAATTAACCCAGAACAATAGAATTACATACCATATGGAACACAGGCATAAAAGGGATAACAGTCATGATTGTAACAGCATGCCAGTAACAGTTACGGCAAAAGGCCAACAATGGTGGAATTTCAAGAAAGTATGCTGGTATGCTACCATTGAAATATATAACCAATAATACAACACAAGGCCCAACATTAGGTTTTGAGAACAATATATGTGGAAATTAAACCATATCCGTAGTATAACAATAATAATTTGTGATGCCAATAAGGGGTGGGGGGAGAGAAAAACACTCCATTAACAACTGTATAGGCTATATTTGTAAAAACAGTACTGCTCAATAATCTGCAAGTCTGCCCTTACTTTACATCTACATGTGCCCTAAAGCTTCTGTAGCATGTATATACATCTAAAGCTGTTGACAAGGAATGGCATGAGCCAAACTGTAAGAACTATAGGTACATAACTACAGAGGACTTGTACATGTCAGGGTAACATATATGACTAACAAGGTATACATGCACTGATGTTGTGTGAGTGTGCTACTGGCATACTTCAAATAGAGTTATATCTGTGTCCAAGGGTAATGGCAACGGTGATCAATAGCTGTGACAGCATGACACTTGAGACACATGCATCAGGCACAATGCATGCTGTATATACCTATCTTGCTGTCATTTGTAGGCATGGGGTTGGATTATTGGCACACATTCACAGACACACCAGGCATACAGCTATACCAACAGTAGAACATTTAATTTGTCTAATTCAGTTGGAATACTACTGTACTGTCTGACATTTTACTTAATGGAGTGTTATCAATTTGCTGAGGACTGTTGTTTACACACGAGTACATCTGGACACAGTTTATTAGTATACCCTTCATACAGCTACTACAAACATTTATTTACTTGTAAGCCATGTGGAGAAAATATCTGTTGACACTACATGACAGTTTCTACAAATAGTGAAGACTACTTGTCTGTTACTATAAATACATCTTAACTCTGATCCCTGGATTCAAACCCTGGTCTGTGTGTGCATAAATGTACAACATATCTATTTGTTATCACACTGAACTACTGGGCCACTGCTGTGTGCTTGCTGACTGATTTGTGCCTAAAGCTCTCTTGGTTACAAAGTCTGACCTTGTAATATAGGTAGAGTGTCACAGAAGACTGCAGTGACAGTTGACCATACATGCATGAGATTCATGCATGATAGAGATAGTAGGGGAAGTGTGTATTAATAGTTTGAATGTACGTGTATGCACTATACCTACTGGCAGCAAACAATATACTCTTTCTTATTTATTGTACTATATATTGCAAGATAGATCTGTACTCACCACACTGTTGGTGCATCCTTGCTAGGCACCCAGAGTGGGTGTTTAAATTGTGAGCCCTCTCCTCTGCAGCTTTGGGGGAAAACACACCATTATGCATACCTGTCTATCAGATATTCATACTACAATTTGATAAATCACTGGTTGCTATACTTTCAAATTTCTGGGGTATTCCGGTCCCAAGCATCTTGGATCCATTGGGCCAAGAGCCCCCCCTTCCTTTGCTTCATGTCATTATAATGATGATGCACCTGCTCACCAGTGAGGGGGTATCCAGTGGCATTGGTGAGGTCATGTGCTGGATGGTCCTAGGCCTGAGACTTGTATTCAGAGCCCTGACACTGTTCCTGCACCAATCTGACATCATGGTCTTTCACTAGGAGTCCAACCACGACCCTGGACTCCAACATACCCCAGCACTGTGCCTGAAAGTCTGCTCCCTCTCCTACTCCAGCCATAGCTCCTGCAGTGATCAAACTCCAACAGGTTTTGGCTGTATTCCCACCTGTTCAGTTTAAATAAGGCTGTTTTCTCACCCTTTCCCACCATTGGTCATTTTTAAAAATTCTTAGCTCTGCTTATCACCATGCAGACCCACTGAGCTGAGCTGAGGACTGCTTAGCAATAGTTAAACCAGCTAAGTGGAGCTGGACATTTATAAGTATTGCTAAGATAGGTTCTGTTTAAGCATTGTTTAGTGTGGCTTAGTAATGCTTAGCAGGGCTTAGCTATTGGCAAACTTCATTTATTTCATACATAAAAACCTATTGAAAATAGTTGTTCATTAATGATACTTTATTGTTAGGTGTATCTATTTTACTTAATATCTCCTAAACATATGCATTTCACTATGTTATCTGTTACTGTAACTTTAATGTATTGGACACGTGTAACTGGGGCTTTTATACTTGGGTCTCCACTGTAAATGGGCTTCTGGTCAAGCTTGACTAACCCAGTTAACATATTTCAATGCATACATAACAAAAAAAAAATGTCCCTATAGCATGTAAAAAGCTGAATGGTCGGGATTCGACCTGTGCACCTGCTGTGCATGAAACCATCACTTTAACAAATCAGCCAGTGAGGATCTGCTGCTAAATTGCTTTATATACCTCTTACACATAAGCATTGCTGAGCATCGTGCTGCACCATGCCATGCAAACCTGCTCAGCTATGCTTAAACTTGACCTTTGGACAAAAATTAAAAGCATCTGGTTTCTATTTTTAGATGTCTGGCATGTGTTTATTGCTAAGTACTGTGCTGCATTGTGCCAACATACACAAAAAATGACATTTCCAAATTTAATTGCTGTGCCGTATCACACTCGGACATTACAGGGGGCATGTTACAGACACTGTGACACACCCCCTACATATTTACTTTACATACTGGCCAGGACACAGTTACAATTTAAAAGTTTAGTGCCACATGGCACTTTGACAGTCCAGGGGGTGTGTTATGGACACTGTAATACACCCCCTGTGTGAAATACATACTTCTAATTATAAATAAGTGTTCAAGGACTCTTCACTTAAATCTTTTTATGCTGTACAGCACTTTGACAGTGCATGGGGTGTATTACACATCTCCAAGCACTGTAAGACAGCCTCTAGCACTGATTTAATAACCATGTACACTGCTCTCCCTCAGTAGCCCTCCTTCATGAATATGCAAGGCATGCTGCTGAGGGGGAGCTGCAGAAACGGCCACAATACACTCCATGTAGGGCTTACACTATTCCTACATGGAGTTTATTAAATCCACGGGACAGTTTCCCTGAGACTCTTCACAGACTCTATCTTCTGAGAGGCTTTGAATCTGGAAGTTAAATCTTAGCAGGGTAATGAGCCTAAACTTCTTCCTCCTCCAGCATGTTCCTGCTTTTGTCTTGTTTACCTTGCTAGCCTTAAAAGCACAAGCTGCAGAAAAACCTAGTCAAGCTAGAGTTTTCACTGTGTGATACCTTAAAGCTCCTGTGATGGAGGCCCATAGGATATATGGAAATGATCCATTAAGTGAATAAAGTGTTTCAGCTACATGGCTTCTGAATTTCTATGACTTTTTAACATTTTAAATATTTATGGTTACATTCAGGTTAAATAAAGCCAAACCCAAGTAGCCAAGGACCTGCATGTTTCAGCGTTTTTATTCACCTCATCAGCACAACATAACTAGGCAGTTTGGCTATACTTCAGAAATACAGGGTCTTTAAACACAGCTGATGCCCATAAATATTAAAGAGCCTGCAAAATATCCCAACTAATATTCAAACCAAAGGTTTAAAAGATCACACAGACAAACCATTTAGTAAATACTACAAGACAAGCCCAGCCAAGCAAGACTTTTCCCTATGTAATACTTTAAACCTCTTGTAACAGAGGTGAATGGGATATATGCAAACGGACCCTTAAGGAGATTGAGTGTATCAGCTTGGTTTGGGTTTATTAGCCTTACTGTAACCATAAAGAAAAAGTGAAAAAGTCATGGACATTCAGAAACCATGTAGCTGAAACACTCAATGTCCTTAAGGGGGTCATTTGCATATATCCCATGGACCTCCATTATAGGAGGTCAAGTGTATCACACAGTGAAAATTCTAGCTTGGCTGAGTTTTTCTTGCAGTTTTTACTGAATGAGTTGTTTGTGTGGCCCTTTTACCTTTTGGTTTGGATCCTTAAAATCACAGTGCTCACAGTGTTCCATAGGCTCAGTAACCACTGCTGTGACACATGATCTGCCCTGTATAGAACCACTGGTTCAAGCTTCAGCAGATTTGCTGTGTGCTTGAAAAAGTCCATTCCCAATAAGATGACTATGACTGTTAAGAAATTTAATTTGAAAGTTTTAGGGCTGGAGAGGAAATATCCAGCAGGATAATTTCGAGTTACTGTCCTTTCAGTCTGTAAAGCCACTGATAGGAGCAAGATCTATAACAAGTATAAATTCACCTCCTAGCAGGTAGCATTTAAGGGTGGTATGGGGTCATGTGATCACCATACAAGCCCTTTCTATTCTATCATCAAATAGCATGTTGCAGTGTTGCTAATTTTTTAGCTGATGTAATCAATGGGATGTTCCTTTTATTCTGACATCTGGGTCACTAAACCTCACACACAAAAGAAAAAATAACTGTACAGGAGTGTCTATTAACCATCAAGTCATTCAAGTTATTATACATTACATTAAATCTAAAATGCAGTTATTTTTGCTTGTCAAGCAGATCTCTAAGTTTTGTCCATGCATTGTAGCAAGAGGTAATCCTGGTTGTTCTTGACTTAATTGTAATGATTTCCAGGTGACAGGCACCAGTTGCAATATTTATAAATTCTCTGAAGTGAGATATATATTCATTCATCCAATTCTGAGTTATAACCTTTCTTGCTATAGATAGTATAGACCTCAAAATGCGATATTTCATTTTTAATACATATAGGAATAGGAGTGTTAAAAAGGATTAGTGATTTAGATGAAACAAATTTATCTCCAAACAGGCCTGTAAAAAGAGATTAATGCTATTCAATTAGGTGTTGAGACAGTTCAGTCAAAAAACATGTGTTGCCATTCTGCTTTAACTTCTTGTTTACATCTCCAACAAACTTGTTTCTGGTAGAACAGTAACTCAATTTTATGTGGTGTGAAGAAAAATCTATGCAAAAATTTCCAAGTAAAGAAATTCCACCTAAGATATTAAGTTGCATGTTTAGAAGATATTAGAATTAATTTTGTATCTTCTTCACTCGGAGGTCTATTATTAATTTGGGTAAAATAGTTCCAATAATTGTCATTGCAACTTTTTGTTTCTGTCCACACAGGTCTATATAACTTAGATGAGACCCTTTCAGAATGTGCTTTGTTGCATTAAGAATATTAGCTATACAATTAATTTGGGATATGCTCTCTTATCCCTGGTTTTATTAACTTAACTTCCCCTTCTACATGTTGCCTGCAGGATTGTACATCTAGCCACATGTCTTTATATAAATTATATTTGTTCTTAATATAATCAACAAAATGTATATTGTCATCTTTCCTTAATTGAAACCAATATAGCAGATTTTTCTCTTTAAATGTGATCATTGTTTGTAACTTTAAGGTGGAGATGTGATTTTGGGTATATGCCATAGGAACTATAAATAAGATCCATGCTTTATATGCTAGGTTTCCATGTATATTTGTTTTTAATTGTTTAATATTGTAGAAATGAAATAAGAGTAACTTGTTTGGTGACTTTTTCCTGTAAGATATATATATATATATATATATATATATATATATATATATGTATATATATATATATATATATATATATATATATATATATATATATATATATATATATATATACATATATATATATAATAACCAATGTAGATTGCTATTTAATATGAGATCATTATTAAAATATCTATTATGGTTATAATTTATAAAAATATTTCCTAAAACTTTTTTCCAACTAGTTGTGTGTTATTCATCCAAAAATATATTGTTTTTACAATTGATGATAATGAATATAATTCTAGATCTGGTAGCCCTACCCTCCTACAGCCTAGTATCTCATATAATGGTTTAAAGAAATTCTTGTCTTAATGGGATAGTAGAGAAATCTCAAAATTAAAGTGTAAAATTCTTTAGTACAATTTTTTGTAGGGGTAATAATAGTGATTGTATAATATAGAAGACTTTTGGTAAGATAATCATTTTGATTACAGACAGCTTTTCTTCCATCATGAAGAAAATTTTATTCCATTTCTCTATTAGATTCTTTATATTGTATATACTGCTAGTACAATTATGATTTATTACATATTTAATGTTATCTGTTATAATTATTCCTAAATAATCCATTTTCGTCTGTTTGACAATATATTTAATTAGTTTATTTTTTGATTCTATTCTGATTTGTATTTATAGGTAGGATTTTTGCTTTGTCATTGTTAAATGTTAAACTACATTTCCTCTGAAATACATCCATTGCTAAGAAAACTGCATTTAGAGAATTATCATTGTCATTTAATATCAGTAGGATGTTGTGATGCCCCTGCACTGGCCCAGTAATCAAGTAGCCTCAGTCCTTACCACTAGCACCAGTGAGGGACATATACATTGGGAGGATGACAAGTACACACACAGTAAAGTACAATTTCCCTTAAGAGCACACATATATCATATTCAGTCTGGGGGCTGGTTTCTCGCTCTTTCTCCAGAACACCAATAAGACTCCCCACTGGCACAGCTATAGGGTTATGACCTCAGCTCAGGGGTCAAGCCAAGACCTCCAGCACCCTCTCTGTCCAACCAGTGCTTTGTGTCCCTGCGCAAGTAGCTGACACACACACACTTTGAGATTTGATTTATATACAAACACACAGACACTCCTGAGGAAGGCTGGCACAGGTTTACTAGCTATGCCCCCTTCTGCCCAGACTATAAGGTAGTTATCATTGCCATCAACCCCTCTTTATCAGCTACTTAAGGCCCTTCCCAAAAGGTGACCAATCCTACTGTGTAATGTTACTATTATCCAAATGGTAAGAGTGACCAAGAGCAAGGCTATTTAGTAGTGGCCTGTACAGTGTCACCAAATACATATGCAAGTACTCTAAGAGCTTAAATATGTCTCACAAATATCAGCCACAAAGATAGGTTTAAATATATTTAATAATAATTAATAAAAGAACAAGACAATACTCAATCAACACAGTTACTTCAGATTTCAGAATGACAGGAAATATTTTAATACAACATTGTAGGATATTATCAAATAAATACAGGAAACACCTAAACTAATATTTACTATATTCCTATCTATATCTAAAAGAAATTAATTTTCCCTAGTTACTTACTATTAGCAAGGCAAGTGCAGATGATGGTGATGATGGATGTTTCCAGGTCCAAGGCAAAATACAAAATGCCCAGACTCTTTGAGAGAGTTCTTAAATGAATAATACACATCACTGCTGGGTCTGCCTTCAATTTCCAGGCTAACAGATGCTAACAGAATTATAACATTTCTGGGTGAAAATGCATATCTCTCAGATGTTTGCTCAGAACTGGAAGTTGTAAAACAATTAAACACGTTTACATTTGAAACATAGTAATTGTTTCTATTTCAAGACAATATAAAAACCTTTAGCTCTAGACACTGTGTCTGCTTCAATGAGAAACAACACAATCATAAAACACTTTAATTTCCACTTATTATCTTGAAGTTTTGCACGTTAACTCTGTATGTTCAATCTTCTACTATTAAAACATACATTTGCACATGTATATAGTTTATATACATTTCTATTCTTTTCCAGTAGGGTATGCTGTGGTTACAATTTAGCTCAGTACTTCACACACAATTCTGTATAAATCATATCAATATTTACAAATGGCATAGCATTATTTACAAAATTCCAGATAGATGGACAGGCAGTGTCACATTTCTCCCCTCCCTTTGAAAACTCAAGCTAGTTTTTCAAGTGACCATTGAGAAACATTGCTTGAGAAGGTTGAGCCTATCTGAGAATACCTTGCCTATTTCCCTGTATTGAGAGCCCATCTGTGTTGGCATTGCTAATGCCACTGCTGTGTTGCACTGTCATGTCATATGCTTGCAACCCTAGGCTCCATCTTAGTAACTTGGCATTTTGTTGGCTGGCTCGATGTACCCATATTAAAGTATTCTGGTCTGTAACTACAGTGAATTTCCTTCCATACAGATAAGGCTGAAGTTTCTACAGTGCTCACACTATGGCTAGGCATTACTTTTCTACAGCTACATAACATTCCTCCCTGGGTTGGAACCTATGACTGAGATATACCTCTGGGTGCTCTAGTAAGGAAAGCTGGCTAAGTGCAGACCCCACCCCATGGCTTGAAGCATCCACCTGCACAACAAATTAATTTGTTCTGGACTGGCTAACGCAGTGGGTCCACCCAAAGTTCCTTTAAGCTTCTAGAATGTCTGCTCACATGCAGGGGTCCACACTACATTATCTGGCCTGTTTTTCTTTGTCAGGTCTGTGAGGGGAGCAGCTATGGTACTATAATTGGGGATGAACATTCTGTAGTACTCTGCTGTCCCTAAGAATGCCCTCACCTGCTTTTTGGTAACGGGCAGGCTATGCCTGAATGGATTCCACTTTGGCAGGTTCTGGCCTGATCTTACCACTCCCCATTCTATGTCCCAGGTAGGAGACCTCTACCATACCTACCTGACATTTGCTAGGCTTAATGGTCAACCCTCTCCTCTGTAGTCTACCCAGTACCTCCCTGACATGCTGAAGGTGCTCTTGCCAGGAGTGGCTGTAGATGACAATATCATCTGGGTAAGCAAGGGCAAACTCTCCTGCTCCTGCTAAGATACGATCTACCAGCATCTGGAAAGTCACTGGGGCATTTTTCATCCCAAAGGGCATCTTTGTGAACTCGTCCAAGCAAAAGGAGCTACAAAGGCTGATCTCTCTCTAGCACTAAGAGTCAAGGGAACCTACCAGTAACCCTTGGTAAGATCAATGGTTGGAAGATACTTAGCCCCACCCAGCTGCTCTAAGGCTTCATCTGTCCCAGGCATGGGGTAAGCATCTGACTCTATGTGACTATTTAATTTCTTGCAGTCCACATGGAACCTGGTGCTGCCATCCTTCTTTGGTACTAGCACCACTGGGGAGGCCCAGGGACTGCTGAACTCCTGAATTACCCCTAGTTTCACCATTTCCTGCATCTCCTCCCTCAGAGTCTGTTTAACTTTCTCAGGCACTCTATAAGGTGACTGTTGAATAGGCCTTTGAGGTCCCGTATCTACATGGTGCTGCACCAGGTGGCTGCACCCTGGTATCCCAGTGAACATGCTCCCAGTCTCCTGTAACACTGCTCAGATTTCTCAAACCTGGTTAGAGGATAGCTGCTAGGACATATCTACCCTTTCCACTGAGGTGTCAATCCGAGCCTCACTGAGGGGATCAGTCACCGGATCCCCCTCAGATTCCTCCTGCCATCCACTACAAATCCTCAGCACAAGGGCCTTTCTATCATGGTAAGGTTTCACCATGTTAACATGGTAAAATTTGTGCTCCTGCCTCCTGCCTAGCAGTTCTACCATCTAGTTAACATCACTGGCCTTCCTTTCCACCTTGTAGGGTCCCTCCCAAGCTGCCTGTAGCTTGTTGTGTTTGACAAGAATGAGAACCATAACCTGTTGCTCTACAGCATACACTCTAGCTCGAGCATTCCTGTCATACCAGACCTTTTCTGCTGTTGGGCTTCTGCCAGGTTTTCGTGGGTTAAATCCATGAGTTCCCTGAGCCTTGTTCTGAGGTTTAGGACATATGCCACAACAGACTCTTTGTGGGATTCACACTTACCCTCCCACTCATCTTGAATCAAATCTAGAGGTCCCCTCACCCTATGCCGATACAACAACTCAAAGGGTGAAAAACCTGTGGATTCCTGGTGTACCTCTCTGTAAGCAAGCAACAGATGGGGCAAATATTTGCCCCAGTCCCTCTCAAACTGGTCTGCAAATGCCTGTAGCAACCAGACCATTAGTCTTTGGTAGTAGGGGGTGGTCTTTAGGTGCTTCACCCCACAGTACTTCCACAGAGAAGCCAGCAGATCTGATGTGAAATTGGCACCCCCTGTCAGTTAGTATTTCCTTTGGAAAACCTACTCTGCTGAAAATCTCTAACAAAGCATATGCCACCTTTTCTGCTTCAATGGAGGACATAGCCACTGCCTCAGGGTATCTTGTAGCATAATCTACTACCACCAAGATATACTTTTTTCCCTGTGGAACTTGGGATACTTAGAAGCCCCACAATATCCATAGCTACCCTCTGAAATGGCTCCTCAATCACAGGCAAAGGCATCAAAGGAGCTTTCACTTTGTCTCTTGCCTTGTCTAACTTTTGGCACTGCTCACAGGTCCTGCAGTACGCTGTTACATCCCTAGAAATCCCAAGCCTATAGAAGTTCTGCATAATACATCTCTTTGTATGTTTTATGCCCATATGACCTGCAAAGGGAATCTCATGGCCTATGGCTAGAAGTGCTAGATAGTAGGCTCTGGGCACTACCAACTGCTGTATTCTCTCACCCTCTAGTCATCCCTCAGGGGTCCAGTCTCTATACAGTAACACTTTGTCTCACTATACAGATTCCCCCTTCCCTTGAGAATCAGGTACATCGCTATTTATCTCCCTTAGGCCTTGTAATGTAAGCTAAGCCTGTCTCAGCTCTCTTAGTAACCCTTCCCAGCTTCCCTTCCACAGGAAGTTTGGTATTCTCTGATAGTTTTGCCATCACTGTCAGCCTGGGTACTACTACTATTCACCTCTGCCCTTGCAGCCACTCTGTCCAAGGGAACATCAGTACCCACAAGCAGCTGTGGCTTACCTTCAGTCTCACTGTTACAGGGTAGCACCCTCCCTGAAGTAACCACCTCACCAGTCCTGGCTGCAAGTGTGTGGTCTATCTTAGTCTCCTGCAGGCTACCAGACCCACATGTTTGTGTCCAAGTTTCACTGTGTGTAACTGCATGCACACACAGCAGTGCATTATCAAAATCATTCCCTATCAGGACATCTGCAGGGATATCCTCAAACACATCTACTTGCTGGCTTCCTTTTCCACCCTCGCAGTCAAGGTAAACCCTAGCCAAAGGTATTTGGAATGTGGTCCCTCCTACAGCTCTGACTGGAGTAGACTGCCCAAGAAAATAGTGCTCCTCTGTAACCATTGCAGGCTTCACAATGGTTAGGTCAGAGGCTGTGTCTCTTTGCCGTGGCCTCTTTCCCATTCACTAAGATAAGATATAATCTCTTGTGGTAGTTTGTTACCCTTGTTGTCTAAAGACAATCTACTGTTGGCATTTTGTCATTCCCACTCACTGGCTCTCCATCCTTTTGTTCCCCACCTTGCCTCCATGAACATCTATATGCTACATGGCCTCACTTGTTGCATTTAAAATATTTAATCCTTGGTCCTGGACATGTACCTGGACTAGTGGCTTCCCCTGCTGCTGGCGGCTCTGTTGGGGCAGTCTGGGCTGCCCACCATGGGTTCCCTTAGACCCATGAGCAGCACTGGGTGTCTCTTTCCTGTGCAGTGATGCCCTGCTTGCTATGTATAGGTCTCCCTTTTTCCGCAACTGCAGTAGTTCATTGTCTATCAGTTAACCAGATTCTCATGTCCTTGGGCAAAATTCCAAGGGCTTGTTCCCTCACCAAAACATCTATCAGCCCTTCAAAATTGTTGACCTGACATCCACTCACCCACCTATGAAAATAAGTGCTTAGTTTAGCAACATATTCACACACACTTTCATCTGCCTTGCATCTATGCTCATGAAACTATTTACTATAAGCTTCAGGTGTTAACTTAAAACATTCTAAAAGACAGTTCTTTACAACATTATAATTTAATCAATCAATATCAGGCAGTTTAGAAATCACAGTTACAGCTTTACCATGGAGTAAGGGGGTCAGGAACTGTACCTAGAGCCCTTGGTCAACATTATACTGTTTAAATACCCTTACAAACATATGAATGAAACTATCAAACTTATCCACCTCTGTAAATTGTGGAAGAAATGTACTGCCTTTTGTTGCTTCTGGGGTTCAGTTACTCCCTTCTACATTACCTCCATGACTCTGGTGAAGCGTCAGAAACTCCTTTTCATGTTGTCCTTGCCTTTCCTTCTCCTCAGCTTCCAGGCATCACAGTTTCTCATTTTCCTCAGCCTTCAGACCTTTCAATTTCTCATTTTCCTCAGTCTGTAGATGTCTCAGTCTCTCTGCTACCTCTCTTTCCAAACACTTGGCCTCTAGCTCAAGTTTGTTTAACTCCAGATGGATTTTAAGTCCTCTGTGGAAAGGTCGACCTGTCCATTTTCTGACAGGTGTACATCTCCAAGGCCAGTCTGATTGTCCTCCCAGTTGCTATTCTGGGATGCATCTGTGACTAAAGCTGCAATCATGTTTGCTTTAGTCAGGTTGGCATGCACCAGTCCTTTAACCTGGCACATCTCAAACAACTGTCTCCTTGTCAGCTTGCCATACTCCTCTGCTGACATGCTTGCCCGCTCTCCCTGAATAACTAAGCTAACAAAAAATACAATTGTTATACAAACTCTGAATGTTCACTGTGTGGCTGACGAGAGTACAAACACCTTCAGTGATCACTGTACACAACCTACAGGAATTCAGTATCCACACCACTACAAACCAATTAATATGTGATGTGGCTAACTCACCACTGTCAACAAATTAATATGTGATGTGGATATCCCACCACTGCTATCCAATTAATATGTGATGCCCCTGCACTAGTCCAGTAATCAAGGAGCCTCAATCCTCACCACTAGTACCACTGATGAACACACACATAGGGAGGATGCCAAGTGCACACACAGTAAAGTACATTTTCCCTTAAGAGCACATAGAGATCACAGTCAGTCTGGGGACTGGTTTCTCCCTCTTTCTCCAGATGACACATAAGACTCCCCACTGGCACAGCTATAGGGTTAAGATCTCAGCACAGGGGTCAAGTCAAGACTGCCAGCACCCTCTCTGTACAACCAGTGCTTCGTTTCTCTGCCCACGTAGCTGACACACACAAACTTTGAGATTTGATTTATATACAAACACACAGACACACCTGGGGAAGGCTGGCACATGTTTACTAGCTATCCCCCTTCTGCCCTAGACTATAAGGTAGTTATCACTGCCACCAACCCTTCTTTATCAGCTACTTAAGGCCCTTCCCAAAGGGTGACCAATCCTACTGTGTAATGTTACTATTATCCAAATGGTAAGTGTGACCAAGAACAAGGATATTTAGGAGTGGATTGTATAGTGTCACTAAATACATATGCAAGTACGCTAAGAGCTTAAATATTGTTCTCAAATATCAGCCACAAAGATAGGTTTAAGTATATTTAATAATAAATAATAAAAGAACAAGACAATACTCAATCAACTCAGTTACTTCAGATTTCAGAATCACAGGAAATATTTTTAAACAGCACTGCATGACAGTCTCAAATAAATACAGAAAATATCTAAATTAAACTTAACTATCTTCCTATCTATATCTAAAAGAAATTACATTTCCCTAGTTACTTACTATTAGCAAGGCAAGTGCAGATTATGGTGATGATGGATGTTTCCAGGTCAAAGACAAAATACAAAATGCCCAGACTTTCTCTGAGAGAGTTCTTAATTTAATAATACACATTACTGCTGGGTTAGCTTGGATGACATTACTCTTTGTCACTTGCCTTCAGTTCCCAGGATGACAGATGCTAACAGAATTTTAACATCTCTCTGTGAAAAATACATATCTCTCAGATGTTTGCTCAGAACTGGAAGTTGTAAAACAATTAAACACTTTTGCATTTGAAACCTAGTAATTATTTCTGTTTCAAGACAATACGAAAACCTTTAGCTCTATACATTGTTTCTGCTTCACTGAGAGACAACACAATCATAAAACTTTAATTTCAACTTATTATCTTTAAGTTTTGCAAGTTAACTCTGTTCCAGCTTATACTGTTAAAACATACATTTGCACAGGTATATAGTTTATATAAATTTCTGTTCTTTTCCAGTAGGGTATGCTGTGGTTACATTTTAGCTCAGTACTTTACACACACTTCTATATAAATCATATCAATATTAACAAATGACATAGAATTATTTACAAAATTCCAGATAGCTGGGCTGGCAGTGCCACAGATGTCATCAGCAAACAGTTGAATTTTAGAGTTTAAATTCTCATTTATGTTAATACCTTTTATATCTCTATTTAATCTGAGAAAATTAGCACATGGTTCCATAATTACAGTAAAAAGCAGAGGTGAAAGAGGACATCCTTGTTTGGTTCCTTTAAAAAATTGTACAGGATCAGAAGTAAAATTACCTATTTTAACATATGCAAAACAATCATTATAAAGAAGATTAATAAGATGTGTGAAGATACTTGAGAAATTATATTCTTCTAAAACCAGCAAGAGATATTTCCAGTTTACTGAGTCAAAAGAACTATTAATATCATAACAATTAATATATAGCACTTTTATTGTCTGCTTTTTAGTCTTCAAGTGTATTTTATTGCTATTAACTAATCTGCACAAGTAACTGATTTGTCTGCAGTTAAAAGCCTCTCTTTAACTTGGCTATATTGTGTTAATAGTCTGCTGAGTGGGGGCTGGTTCTTTTGTGTTCTTGTAAAAAAAAAGTTGCTCTTCTGGTATTTAAGCCCTAACTTTGATAGGGTTTCTGTCTATACACACTGAGCAGAGTGGATAAGAGTTGTTGACTGCAGCTGTTAGCTGAGATATATAAGTATCCTGTTTTTTTTTTTTTTCGATTATTTATACAGATTATTGTTTTTAACAATTAATATATAGCACTTTTATTGTCTGCTTTTTAGTCTTCAAGTGTATTTTATTGCTATTAACTAATCTGCACAAGTAAAACACACACAAAACTGGCGCCCAAGAGAAATCAGTCCAAAGAGCGGATAATCCGCTACACTGTAGGTAAACAGTCAAAGCTGACAACTTTCCAAATGAATAAGAGCTGTCACTGGAAAACGGTGGTTAAATCCAAGTGAAGGAAGGCGCAAAAAATCCCTTTAACGCAAATTTTATTAATAACACAAGTTAAGCGTTTTCGCTGAAGCCACAGCTCCAGCTTCCTCAGAAGTACAACAAATTACAATCAAGCACCACTTTTAAAAAGCGTACTATGCGCAGGCTTTTTTACTAGTAAAATTTAAAGGCATATTAGCCCTTCTTTTAAAAATACTAAACGCACCAACACTAAGTGCGCTATTCTAAATGAGAACCAGTAACAATAACTGTCTTGCTACTTTTGTATTCTTAATAAATGAGTGTGTATGTTAACCAATTCAACATCCAGATAGTATCAAAAACAATCAGCTGAAGCAGCAATTCCTATCTACAAATAAAACATTATAACCAATTAATTTTCTACCTAAAACTACAACAGTGAACAAGAATAAAGGTAAAAATAAAAATACAAAAATAATAAAGGTATTAAAATTCAATTTTTAAGTGAACTGTAAAGTAATACATACTACTTTAACATGCTACCCCCCAACTTATCTAATCTGCACAAGTAACTGATTTGTCTGCAGGTAAAAGCATTCTGTATCTTTACAAATCTTTATCTGTTTGTGGCTTTCTCTAGTGCTATTGGCTGTAGGCTATTGTTTCTAGCTGAAGCCTCTCTTTAACTTGGCTATATTGTGTTAATAGTCTGCTGAGTGGGGGCTGGTTCTTTTGTGTTCTTGTAAAAAAAAAAGTTGTTCTTCTGGTATTTATGCCCTAACTTTGATAGGGTTTCTGTCTGTACACACTGAGCAGAGTGGATAAGAGTTGTTGACCGCAGCTGCTAGCTGAGATATATAAGTATCCTGTTTTTTTTCGATTATTTATACAGATTATAGTTTTTAACAATTAATATATAGCACTTTTATTGTCTGCTTTTTAGTCTTCGAGTGTATTTTATTGCTATTAACTAATCTGCACAAGTAACTGATTTGTCTGCAGTTAAAAGCATTCTATATCTTTACAAATCTTTATCTGTTTGTGGCTTTCTCTAGTGCTACTGGCTGTAGGCTATTGTCCCCACCCTCCCGCCCAGTTTGTGTCTTGCTCTTATACTTGGTGGCTTTGCAGTTGCCCGCCCCTACTGTAAATCTGATCTGTGACACTCCTCCCAGTCTAGTGTCATTAGCTCATTCTACCTAGTACAGAGAGAACATTTGATAAGGCCTTCTGTTTCTCCTTTTTCCCTTTCAAAAAAAAAAAAAAAACTTTTTTTTTTTGCCTGAACCTCCTTGTGTTCTGACTGTGCTTCTCAAATATTTTGGAAATATAGAGTATATTTCAGAGCATTTATTATAACTGTAATTGCCTTAATATTGCTACAACTCAAGTGCTCTAGGTTGCACTTCATCTGAAGTGTTTGTGTGTTTTAGCTGCTTTTCTGTATATATAGACATCTCTGTTTCTTTAACTAAATAAGCTCTGCAAAGTTGTTTTATTGCATTCCTGCCTGTATTTCTGAGTTTTTTTGCACTTTTAAGGTTTGTTTTTGCTTAGTTTAACTGGTAGGCTACACAGTCAAGTGCGCTAGCTGAATTAAAGCATTTACTGTGTTTCTGTACCTAATTTCTGCTACTTTGTAAAAAAAAAATCCTTGTTTCCCACCTTTACTGAACTAGAATAGTCCAGTCGTCAGGTATTGCTGATCTCTGGGCTGTGTCATAGTTCCTGTGTTGCCCATATCCTTATTTGGATAGGAAGAAGCTTCTTTGTTCACCAGTGAGAGTGGGGAGCTCTGAGCAGCCTATCTGTCCCTTGAGGAGTGGTTCCAGCCCAGTGACCTGTAGCTTATTGGCCGTTTTGGGCCATTTCCTATCTCTTTCTAATGCCCTGCTTTAAAGCCAGCTTTAGCGCGCGTTGGCACTTGTAATTTAAAGTTTGTCCTGTTTGTTGCATTTACCTGTTGAGGCTACACACTCAAGTGCGCTCGCCTGTGTTACATATTTATTGCATTTTTCTGCTGTTTGTTGCAAAAAAGAAAAAAAAAATTATCCTTGTTTCCCATCTTTCCTGACCTAGAGTAGTCCAAATACAGGCTTTGCTGTATTCTGGACTTTTGGAAAGTTCGTGTGTTGCCCATTTCCTTTCTTGGATAAAGGGAGGCTTCTTTGTTCACCAGTGGCAGTGGGGAGCTTAGAGCAGCCTATCTATCCCTGCAGGAGTGTTCCCAATACAAGAATCTGGTAGTCTATTGGCCATTTTGGGCCAATTTCTAGCTCTTTCAAGTTCCCCTGTATAAAACCCGCTTTGGCGCGGTTTGTGCGCTTGTTATTACTCAGCCAAGCTCGTCGTGGTCCTGCAGAGTGGTGCCAGCAGCAGAGAGGTTAAAAGAGTGACTGCTAACCTGATAAAAGTGTTTTTTTTCCTGCTACTACCTGGGTGACTGTCCGATCTTTTCTGCTTCTTGAACTGTTTTAAACTATTTAAAGTTGTTTTTGCACCTGCACGTTTAAAGTTTGTTCTGTTTGTTGCATTTACCTGCTGAGGCTACACACTCAAGTACGCTAGCCTGTGTTACATATTTATTGCATTTTATTGCTGTTTGTTGCAAAAAAGAAAAAAAAATTCTTGTTTCCCATCTTTCCTGACCTAGAGTAGTCCAAATACAGGCTTTGCTGTATTCTGGACTTTTGGAAAGTTCCTGTGTTGCCCATTTCCTTTCTTGTTCACCAGTGGCAGTGGGGAGCTTGGAGCAGCCTATCTATCCCTGGAGGAGTGTTCCCAGCACAAGAATCTGGTAGTCTATTGGCCGTTTTGGGCCAATTTCTAGCTCTTTCAAGTCCCGCTGTATAAAACCCGCTTTAGCACGGCTTTGCGCAATTTTGCGCATAGCGCAGCATCGGGCATCGCCGCTTAATTGAGGTTAAACCATCTCGGCTCCACAAAGTCTGCTCTTCACTTTTTCCCTTAGAACTGATCTAGTTCTCATAATAAACACCCTATTCCCACACTAAAGCCTGGCACTTGCTCACTAAACCAATTATATAAGTCAGCACTAAAAAATTAAAAGCACTACACTCTCACAAACTCCCCTTGAGTACTTTGTTCCCCATTGGCCCTTTTTTTCAATTATAAAGGAATTCCCAATACTATTCTAGCATATCCAAGGGTCAGTTGTCAATCTCCTCTCCAGTCCAGCTGGTGAATCAGGGAATCTTGAGGCAATGTTACAACTGCCTCATGTACACAGACAACCCACTCCTCCTCCCAACAAATTCCAACACATGTGAGAGATGCAACCATATAGCCAAACTGGAGGCTAAGCTCTCTCAACTCAGTACTGGCGTAACCAGTCAGGAGGAGAAGGAAACCACACTCACTACAATTCCAGTCTCACATAGAACTACCACAACAGCAAACCAAACACATAAACACACAAAAACATACTCGGAGGCTCTAAATAAAAATCTGCCTAAGCAACAGAGACCTCCAATGCAGACACCCAAGCAACCGCTACCCCAAAACAAAACACGTGCAACACATAGCTCACAAAGCCAGTGTGCCAAACAGTCACAGCCCTTAAGGCTAAAAAACACACCTGATACACTTGTAATAGGTGACTCTATCATCAGGCACACTGACGTCCTGCTCACCAGGCTGAACAAGGAGAAGGTCACGGTGAGCTGCCTGTCAGGCGCTAGGATCCGCCATATAACACAAGTACTCAGGTCACTCCAAGGCAAGTACAAATATGACTTAGTCATTGTCCATGCTGGTGTGAATGACCTGAGACGTACCTCCCTGGACTACATGAAAAGAGACATAGAGGAGCTCTCTGAGCATATAGCCCAGGCCGGTATGACCCTGACCTTGAGTAGCATCTTACCCTCACCAAGAATGATGCCACAATATGAAGACAAGATGATCAATTTCAACAACTGGCTTAAGTATTGGTGTCATTCAAAGGGAATCCAATGCCTGTCTGCCTGGGATGATATGCTCAGCAAGCCATGATGCTTTGCTATGGGATGGCTTGCACCTGTCACCCCTGGGCTTTCGGATATTGGCAAAGGCTCTTGCCACCCCATAGTGCCTTTTTTAGGCAAGGCTCAAAAGACAAACCCACCTCCATAGGTATCACAAGGGATAAGAAACTAAGAGTAATGCTACTCAATGCCAGACATCTAAACCTCAAGATGCACGCACTCAAAACTTTCCTTAGCATGGAGAACATCGATATCTGTGCAGTAACAGAAACCTGGTTCAAGGCTCCCGAGAGCACCCCAGCACTACCAGGTTATACCTCATACCATGTTTTTCGGCCCCAAAATTTGGACCAAACCACAAAAGGAGGGGGAGTATCAATATTTGTCAAAGATACCCACACCTCCAGGTTGGTGGCACAGCACAAAGCATCAGAGACTATCCATGTGCAACTAACAGTGGGTAAAACTGCCTTCCAGTTTATAGCCTGCTACAGACCACCCTCCCAAACCCAGGAACCCCACTCGGCCTTGCTGAGAACACTGGAAAATATGAAGGTCTCTCCAAACACCATTATATTGGGTGACTTCAACTACCCTAACATAGACTGGGAGCATTACTCTAGCTCCAACACCCAAGTCCGAAGTTTCCTAGAATTTATAATCTCAAATGCTATGGAACAACTTGTTGCCACTCCCACAAGAGGGGAAAACATACTGGACCTGATCATTACCAACATGGGGACTCTATGCTCCAGACCAGATGTGTATCCCTCACTGGTAAGATCAGACCATAAACTAATCTCACTAGATATTCACATCCCAACCCCAGCCCCTGCCCAGAAAACCACAGTGAAAAACTTCTCTAAAGCAAATTTCACATTCCTCAAAACCAAGGTGGAATCCTTCAAAGCCCCCGGGCCTGTGGAAAATACGGCCCAGACCGCAGAATCCGTTATAAACGCATTCTATGAACACCTTCAGGAATGCATGGATCATGCAATCCCAAATAAAACCAAGACCCAGTCCTCCAAAGTTAAGCGTCCTGTCTGGTGGACCCCAGCCATAAACAAACTATACAATAGAAGGAGGAAGCTACTACATGATAGAGCAAAATCCCAAAAAGGGAAGGCATCTCTGATCAGTATTAGCAAAAATCTACGGGCACTCATAAAATCGTCTAAGGCCAGCTTCGAGAGAAAAATTGCACAAGACACTAAGGATAATCACAAGGCTTTCTTTAGTTATGTTAGGAACATGGGTGGGAATTCCCAGATATGCTCAGAATTAGTCCAAAATGACAAAAAATACACCGAACCCACAGACATTGCCAACATCCTAGCTGACAGGTTCAGCGCAAACTTCTCCCCCCCTTCCCCACCAAAAGGGGAAATATCTATCCCAGCAGAGTGCTGCCCCCCTGACATCTCAGATGCTCAGGTAAGAACCACCCTCTCCAAAGCAAAAAATACAGCATAATTGGGACCAGACGGTGTCCCGGGCTGCATCCTACATGAACTCCAAGAAGAACTAAACCCAAACATAAAACTACTGTTCAATCTCAGCCTTACTACAGGATATGTACCCAAAGAGTGGCGTACAGCAACAATGGTCCCTCTCCACAAAGGTGGTGCCTCAACGCATCCTGGAAACTATCGCCCCATAAGCCTGACTAGCTTGGTCTGCAAAGCTATGGAAAGGATCATCATGGACCTCATAAATAAAGATATTGGGGACCTACAGACACTGGATCCTACCCAGTTCGGCTTTGTTAAGGGCAGATCCTGCCTCTTAAACATGGTTGATTTCTTTGAAACAGTCACCAAGGCCATTGACGAGGGGAAGGTGGTCCACACAGCCTACCTGGACCTTGCAAAAGCCTTCGATACAATACTCCACTCGGGCATTATAGATAAGCTCACCAGCTTAAATATAAACCCTTATGTCACTAGATGGGTTGCAAACTGGTTCAAGGACAGAACCCACATGGTTAGTATTGCTGGTGCCATGTCAGACTCCAAACCAGTTACAAGTGGCATCCCACAAGGCTCAGTCCTGGGACCTCTCTTGTTTGGTATATATTTCTCGGAGGTACAGGCTAACATAGAAGGGCTGTGGCTGACCAAGTTCGCAGAAGACTGCAAACTGGGCGCCATAATCGACTCTCCAGCCAACACAAGCATCCTACAAAAGGGCCTCATAGAAACAGACAACTGGTGCCAGAGCCATGGCCTCAAGCTAAACGCCAAAAAGTTTATAGTCATCCCTTTTGGCAAAAACAAAGTGCCCACAAATTACCACATAGGTGGTAATCCATTAAGTACAGAAGAAGTAATTAGGGACCTGGGGACCCAAGTTGATAGCAATCTCTCATTTGACAACCATGTGGCCAAAGTGGTTAGAAAAACATTTTGTATAGCCCACCTAATCATAAAGGGATTCACATCTAGATCAGGGGAGGTCATCGTGTCTCTTTACTCATCCCTCATCAGGCCCATAATTGAGTACAATGCCCCTTTTGGGATGTACCTTACCAGACACCTGCAGCCACTGGAAAGACCCCAAATGTACCTCACCAAGAGGATCAAAGGGCTCAAACAGATGCCATATGCTGCCCGGTTAAAGAAACTCCAGCTCTACTCAGTGGCATACCGTATGCTCAGAGGCGATCTGTGCCTGACGTATAAAGCCATGTCCAACCTGGAATTAATGGACATGCTGCACCTCAGAAAATCCAAATCCCATCGAGCTACACACTAGAGAGACTTGAACCTCAGCACTGAAATAAATAGGACATGCTGGCGGGACAGATTCATAACCCAGAGGCTCCCTTCACTCTGGAATAAAATCCCAGTCCAGGTTAGGCAGAGTCCCTCATTGACTCTCTTCAAGAGGAATCTTGATGAGTGGATGGGAGATAGTAGGTTTACCCTGGGTATCACTTCTGTGTCACTGTTAGACAGAGGCACAGTATACTAACCTCAAAAAAGGGCATAGCAAAATTCATTTAAAATGGGTGGCGAAAGCCAAACACACTCTGGCTAGGCTTATAAATGCCCTAGGGCAGATAGCCTAGTATGAACCTATGAACCTATGACCCTATGACTCATTAATGTTAAGTTCTCTTTTGTTTTATTTGCATAGTCAGTTATTGTGATTAGTCTTTTAATATTATCATAAGTATTTCTGTTTAAGATAAATCTAGTTTGATCTTCATCAATCATGGGGGTAGAATATATTTTAATCTATTAGCATGAATTGCCACAAACAATTTATCATCCACATTTAAAATGAAATCAGCCTGTATGAAGAACATTCAGCTGGATATTTGTCATTTTTTAAAATTGGAGAGAGAGGGGTATATTTTCAGGAAGGAGGTACTTTAGCTAGGTCCTTGAGTATGGAAAAATCCTTCAGTAGTATGTCTAGTGCTTCTTTGGGTAACAACGTATTAAGTGCAGATATGATCCCATCATTACCTGGTGCTTTATTAGGTTTCAGTTTAGAAATTTGAGTTTGAAGTTCAGACATAGATATTGGTTTATGAATTCATTTCATTTTGGTGATCAGATAGTTTAGTTCTTTTTTTTTTTTTGTAAATATTTTAATTATTTCTTCTGTATCTATTAATATACTTTGATTTTTTTATGATAATCTCTGAATACCTTTAGAATATCTTCTATTTCTGTCACTTTTCTTTTCTTCCCTTGTGAGTAGACATATTTTACGTGATTGGACTTACTGAGTAATTTTGTTTTTGTGGCTAAATTGTGCATGGATTTGGGGTTAATAGAGAAGTTAATCATCTTAAACTTCTCATTGTTAATTTTAGTTTCATGGTTTAAGATTTCCAGGTATTTGTTGTTTAACTTATTAATCCCCTCTGTATTATTATTTTTGTCTGATTTTCTTATTTTAACTTACCAAATTTGTCTTGTATTTCATGTAATTCTTTGTACCATTATTTTTATTTGACAACCAATTAATGCCTCTACCGAAAATATATGCTTTTAGTGCATCCCATAAATACATTTCTGAAGTATCTTCTATATTGTCAATTTCTATAAAGGAAAAGATTTATTTAATAAAAAAGTCCTTAAATTCTTTTAAACAAGTTTTATATGCTGATAATCTGATTTTAACATTATTATTAGATTTCAAAAACAGATCAAAGGTAATTGCATTGTGATCTGAAAGAAGTCAGGTTACTGTTTTGATTTTGCTTAGTGTATCAGTCAGGTCATTAGAGACATAAACTCTGTCTAGTCTGGATTGTGTTCCATGACTATGGGAATAATGGATAAAAAATAATTAATTCAGTTCTGGAAATTCATGTATGTTTCTAAGATGAAAGAATTCAGTAAATTTTAACAAAGCCTTTGCAGATGTCTGTATTCTCCTTTTACCTGTTGTGTTAGTATCACTTGTGACAATATATAATTAAAGTCTCCTGTTAGAATGATATTGCCTTTCAGGTTTTGAATTACGTATTCTAGATGTTGATCAGCTGTTTAAATTCCTATTCCAAAAATCCATTACAAATTAATAAGAGTTAATATCCTCTCATTAAACTGTATATTTACAGTGCAAAGCATACCTTTATCATATTGATATGTTTCTATAACCATTGGCATAGGCAGTGAATTTCTCCATAATATAGCAACCCCCCCCCTTTTTGTTATATTGTGAACGGGATAATATGGTGTAGTTTTTAGCCTGTCTATGTCTTCTGTTAATAAGTGTGTTTTCTGTAAAAAATAACTTGAGAATTAAACAACATCAAATATCTGTTTAAGTTACCCCTCTTGCATCCATTATTTAATCCAGTGATATTTCTGGAAATGCAGTTAACAAATGCCATTTGTCCCATTGATCAAAAGTATACATGTACGTCTCATAGATAATGACACTCTGTTAGTAAAGAACTGCTTAGCAATCATCATGTGAACATTAACATTTGACAATTTGGTCAGAGATAAGATAGTTACTATTGTGGACACTCAAAAAAGCTAAAAAATATAAATGTCATTAAATATTTACTTTTAAATTCCTTCCTGCTCCCCATGGAATCTAACTCTCCATGCTTGAATAGTTTAACCATCCAAGCAAACACATCCAACCAATTCTCTGACAAAAAAAAAAACAAACAAAAAAAAGTCTACTGTGCTACAATCAAACATGATGTCATTAACAGTAAAATAAAGATGAACTTGTATCATTTAAAGCATTGTTAATATATAATAGTAGAACAATTATTTCACATCTTCACTTATTTAACATATGCATTTTCCAGTTTATGTGTTTATTAAAGTGTTAAAGTAAGATATGCTTACATCTTTTATTATTGTTCCTTACCTATGCATAGTTCCAAAATTCATCAACTAATAGTATAAAATATGAAATACTGCTGCACAACACTTTAAAATGTTTAGTGACATGCCCCACCATAACACTGATGTACTTTACAACCCTCCTATTCCCTCTTTGTAAGATTATATTAAAGTAAATGAATAGTTGTTCTACAATATTTAAACAATATTTCATTATTTGTTTATATTCCGTGGTTTATTATTGTAAGTTAAAGCCTTTTATGCTATTTCTATCAAGTATACAGAATTATTGCTTCTTTTGTTTTTATGTATAAGACTTTTAAATGTATTGTCAATATATTCATATCATGTATGTCAAGCCTCTAATAATGAAGCTCTAAACATGTTATATAGATAAATATATCTATATATATATATATATATATATATATATATATATATATATAAATATATATATATATATATATATATATATAAATATATATATATATATATATATATATATATATATATATATATGTAAATGGATCTATTTCACTTGACCTAAAACTCATTTGACTGACACCCATTTGACCGACACCCAATTGACCTAAATTTCATTTGACTGACAACTCATTTGACTGACTTCCATTTCACCAACAACTTGCAATGCTGAAGTTCAGCATACTAAATCTTAAACCATAGACAAGCACACTTAGAACACCAATAACTAACCCTTTCCATAACTTAAAAAAACTACTTACCCTCTTAACAGAAACAGGACACTGTAAAACCAAACTAAGTGGGGGGCTATGCTCCCCACATAGGGTTGCCACCTTCTCAAATGCCCAAAGTGGGACATTTTTGGTACAAACGTCAGATTTTGCAGGCTGAAACATACCCCCGGCTAGTACGAAGAACAGAACTTCACTTTTTTGCCTAGATAAAAGCTTATTCTTGTAATGTTTTAGTTGCTTATTCTGTTTCTTATAACATTTAGGTGGTTCAGATACAGAATAACTGTTTTATACAACTATCACATAAAATATAGGAAATAAGTTTGGCCTAAAATCTCAGGACATTTGCCATTTTTACAATTTTTTTGCAGGACACAACTGCCCAAAGAGGGACTGTCCCTCGCAAAGTGGGACAGGTGGTAACCCTATCCCCACACCCCCAATTATATATATTAACTCCAGGATTGCACTACAGTGGGGAAAAGGGCATATAACTTTAACTTGCCTTAGAGTAGTCTACATGCTGCCACTACTGCTGAGACCACATAAAACATTTGTTAAATTACTTTAGATACTTCCCATAAAAATGTAAACAGACAAACCCACATTTAGAAACACTACAACACTACCTTCTACATGACTATCAGAATTCTAACAGCCAGCACTGTAAGTTGCAGTAATTCTTTTTATCACAAGCAAGTCACAGGTGAAGGAAAACCCACAAGTCTAAGTCTTAAATGTTGGTGAAATGGGAGTCAGTCAAATGAGTTTTCAGTCAAATGAAATTTAAGTCAATTGGGTGTCGGTCAAATGAGTGTTAGTCAAATGAGTTTTAGGTGAAGTGAAGTAGACCTATACATATATATATATATATATATATATATATATATATATATATATATATATTCGTTTTACAATTCATTGACAACTACTATCAAGCTTCAAATGCTTGCTTCTGATATATTTACTTATAAATGTATTCAAAGGTATTTCACAGTACGTGTAACATTATAATAGTTTCCCTTCTTCAATGACAGTTCATATGTCTAACTATAGTTGCAGTGAAGTTTGAGTCAATGCATATTTAAAAGGTTCTGCCTTTTATTCAAATTAACCTTCTAAAGCTGCCTGTCAATCAGATTCTCTGAACATGAGCAGCTCTGTTCTGTTGTTTAGGTGGAATTCCAACTGACCTCTGTCTTTTTACCAGAGAAAGCTTCATGTGTTCTAAATGAAGTAAAAAAAGCTCAAGATATGGAGAGAGGGGCTTCATATCTAACTACCACAGAAGCACCTCACATAGGGGCAATCCATTAGACACAACAACTTCCATATCTTTCATATTGAACCTGAACATTTCATCTACTTATAGAGACTATTTCAAATCCATTTAAAAGTTCACAATCTCTCCATTGTTAAACAACATCAAAACACACATCCATAGCAACTGTAATCACCCCCTCACCAATCCAGCACAACATAAATCATTCTATTATCCAGAATAATAACATATTATTTAAGTCTATGCATTAGGAAGACAGGCAGCTTTTAGGTTTTACTATTAGTTTTAGTGAATCAGCTTTTCTAATGTAACTGTAGGTAATTATTACACTGAGTTTCTTTCACATTTAGGTGACTATGTTTATCTGTCATTTCTTTTAGTATACCATTTAAGTAGCAATTTTAATTTAACACTGTTAATGTATTTTCCTTTTTCTAACAAGGAAGTATGAGATGTCACTCATAGTGTGTGTTTCCCTTTAGTAGGTAACTGCAGGTTATATGAATTAAACAACGTTAAATTCAGCTATGTGTTATACTACAGCTATTTTCTACTTCAAATATAAAGAATGCATCAGTTCTTGAGTAAGGAATTCTATATACAAATCTTCAGATCATATACTAGTATAAATGCTGTGTGCTTCATTTAAGGGAAACTAATAATATTTTGTCATTACTTACTGAAATGATTCTTAATTATCTATAAATTAAACAAGAATAAGACAGAAAAAAATAAATTCAATTGCCTTACATTAGTAGACCACTTGTTGATTTTCTGATTCCTATTTATGTTATCATTGAGCATATTGTCATTTCAGATTTTACTGGTAAAGATATGTAAAGAAGTAAAACTAAGCTTGTTTACATAAAAAGAAAAAAATCTTTACATCTTGTTATTTGCTTTGTGAATAAAGGGGAAAACGAAAGCTCTTTATTTTCTCCTTAATTTCTTCTTTTTCTTATTTATTTCCATTTGTCTCAATTTGTTTTTCTACAGATATAATGGACCAGTCCATATCCACTGTTTGGTCAAAAATGTTGTTAGTTTGTAGATATGACAATGCAAGGTCAAGATCTTCAAAGAATTTAACCACATTAGAAAAAAAAAATGTTCAGCCTGGCCAGGAACAGTAAATGTACTTTATCTGTTTTTTCTTAAGTTCACTTATAAGTGGAAGGAATTGTTTCCTTTTGGACATCACTGCTGCTGAATAGTCATTATCAAAACGAATAATGTTTCCTTCTACTTTAAGTGGTGACATAGCTGAGGCAGTTTTGAGTACCAGTTCTTTACTCTGAGATTAAATAAATTTAACCACAATGGACCTTGGGGAAGTACTGGATTTTGATACAGGATTAACCGGAGATCTGTGTGCTGTCTTCTATACCAAAAGCGAGAGCTTCAGGTAAATCTAAAGCTTTAGAAAGCCAGGTAGATAAGAAATTAAACATATTGTTACCTTCTGTTCCTTCTGGTAGACCAAAAATATGAATGTTGTTCCTACAGGACATGTTCTCAAGGTCATCTATTTTGGCTAGTAAAGAGTTGATCTGTTTTAACAGGAATTCAGTATTGTTCACCCCTTCACTTAGTCTTCATCCATATCATTAAAAGAGTCTTCATTAATTTGTTCTATTTTTTTTTTGGAACAGTTTTCTTAAAGTCATCTATTTTGGTGTCTAACCTATCTATTTTCAAAGACATTTCTTTCATATTAGTTAGTAATGACTGACGCTCTTTTTTGGGCAAGAGTCTTGACATGCTGCCTTTGTATAACTCGTGGTGCTGCAGGATACAGTGAAGAAATTTTCTCTCACAGATTTTGACAGGAAAATAATTGAATTTTAAGAAATGTATTGATATAATCCTTTAGAACACCAAAGTTTATTGTAATTCACTTTATTTATTTATTTTGCATTTGTTTACAGGGAAAGTCCGACCTGACACAGGTCTGTTTTCAGCAGAGGTCCAGGGAGAAAAGCTCCAGATAAAATACATAAATCAAACATGAAAAAATCAGCAAACACTTAGACTGTAGATATCAAGTTATAACATAGTAAATGTCCTAAGATAACACATAGCAATAAAGACAAGAAACTTTAGGACATCATTTCATATACTACATAGTAAAAACAATATACATTCCTTTCAATAATGTTGATGATACTACAATAGAAATCACACTTAGAAGAGTCAGCTATTCATAACAGTATTATAAATGGGATACATAATATGCTACACTCATTGTGGTGGTGTGGGATGCTGAAGTTAGTCAGGAAACATTAGTAAGTAAAAGGGTGAGACAGTGTAACAGCTGAGGTTTTATGGCTAGTTAAGGTGTTACTAAGTAGTAGGGGTGAAGCAACATAACTGAGTAGTGAGCACTATGAGATGGAAAAGTAAAACAGAATTGATTAATGAACATAATGTTTAGGGGCAAAATAAAATCAAGACTTCTGGATCAGTGCAAGGGCAAATAAAACCAAGATGTGTGGATCAAACAAGAATACAGATGGGTTAGATCTGTAGATAGAGAAGGATATTTTAAGACATATTGGGTTAAGATGGTGAATAGATTAAGTAAGTGTTTATCCTGGGAAGTTCCAGGAGCATAACCAAGTATTCATATAGTGTACTTTGAGGAGCTTTTTAAATTGTGTGCTGGAGCTAATGGAAGTCAGGTGACTAGGTAGGGTATTCCAATGTTTAGAAATAAGAGTAGCTGAAGAGAGATTTATCAGCATCATTATTATGTTTGATAGCATCTAGGCAGTTTTGGGTACTAGATATTAAGGTTCTTGTTGTAGAATAAGGTATAATTAGATTCAGGAGTGCTGGAGTTTTACTTGGGTAGTAGTATAGTTTGTGTGCCAATGACAATTAATTGAAACTCAGTAGCTGAGGCAACTAAAGCCAGTTTAGTTGTTTGAGAGCTACACAGTGATAGGTCCTATATGGGTTCTCAGTAGCAAATCTAGCAATCTTGTTATAACAGGATTCTAATTTGTTTAGGTTGGCTTTGCGGAGTTTAGTTAGTACTGGAGATGAGTAGAGGAGGGTAGAAAGCAGATGTGCCCTGGCTATAGTGGCTTTAATGTGTTTAGTGATAAATTGCTTGTTCTAATAGAGAAGTCCAAGTTTTTTTGAGAACTTTCTTGATAGCTTGGGCTATATGAATGTCAAATCTTAGGTTGTTGTCTATTTCTATACCTAACAGTTTAATGTGGGAGGTAGGGGTGATCATGGTTTTGTTATTGGATATGATGGCAAAGTTGTCACATGGGGGGTCTACAAGGACTGAAAAAAGAAGTTTTGTTTTACTTTGGTTTAGGATAAGCTGGGAATAAGTGAACCAGGTCTCAGCTAATGAGAAGCAGTTTTGGGTTATGTACTGAAGATCATGTAATGTATGGGCTGCACATATGAGGGTGGTGTCATCAGCATATTGTACTACTGAGACATTGGGTGTGGAGGATGAGAGCTGACTCGTAAATAGAGAGAAGAGCAGTAGGCCAAATATGGAGCCCTGATAGACTCCTAAGGATACTGGTAAGAGAGAGAGCATAGTTGGTTCTGCCATTTTACTGCTTGTTGGCATCATGATAGGTATGTTTTTAACCATGAGATAGAGGGGTGCTAATGTTTAGGGTGGATAGTTTACTAAGGGGTCTATTATGGTTGACCATATCGAAAGCTTTAGACAGATCTAAAAATGGCAGAAACTAGTTGTCCCTTTTTTTCTGTGGTGGTTAACTGTGTTGGAAAAGAACATTAGAGATGTGGTTGTACTGTGGAAGGGTCTAAAGCTGTGCTGATATTTAGATAGCAGATTGTTTTTAGAAGATAGTCCATTAGTTAAGTGTGAACAACTCTTTCTAGTATTTTTGATAAGGATGATAAAATAGCAATTGGTCGGTACTTATTGAGTTCTAAGCAGTTGACACCCTTGTGTAGTGGCATTATGTGGGAGATCTTCCATATAGTAAGTACTTTACACTCTGATATTGATCTATTAATTAAAATAGCAACAGGATAGGCTATAGCCTCTGCGGTTGGCTGTAGGAATTTGGCTGGTAAATTATCTGCTGCCAAGGTGGTAGGTTTAAGCTTATGGAGGAGTTTTAAAATGGATTTGATTGACTCTAGGTGCAAGCTAAAGTGGGAGATATTATCTTGTGTGTTTGTGCTATTTTGTGTGGATGGTAGGACAGGGCAGCTACTATTACTTTAGGTTTTTGCAACGGACTGAACTGTTTCGGTGAAATATTTATTGAACTGAATGGGGATATTATCATGGTTGTTTACTGTTGCTGGTGTAGGGGTAGCAGATTTACCTGCTTGAAGTATAGAATTTATAGTGGCCCAGAATTTTTGAGGGTTGTATGTTTTTTCTGGAGGTTTTGGTAGTAGTTAATTTTGTCTAGTTTAATGAGTTTGTTGGCTTTATTATGGAGTTCTGAGTAGTTTTGTTTTGTTGATTGGGTTCAGTTTTTGTGAAACTGTATCCATGCTTTGTACCTGTATTTGAAAATGGATTTAGTTACCTTAGTTAGCCAGGGAGCATACTTTGCTTTCATTCTAATGGCTCTGGTGGGTGCATGATGGTTTAATATTTGTAAGAAAGTCGAGTTAAAGTAGTGTACTGCCTCATCTAGAGATAGTTGTGTTAGTGGTTTCCAATTGCAACATTTTAGGGCATTTATAAAGTAATCTGGCTTAAAGTTCTTTTTGTTTCTGACTACTCTAAAGGTTATCTGGTTAATTTGGCGAGTTCTACTTCTAAGAAGCAAGGTAGGCTGATGGTCACTAAGGCTGTTGCATAGACAGCCTGCTTGACATGCGAGTGAGGGATCAGATATAAAAATCCAGTCCAGAATGGACTGACCATTGGATATTTTATCAGTTCTAGTAGGGGATGAGATAAGCTGCCTAAACCCATGGAGGCTAATATGGGTAGATGAATTATAGCCAGAGCAGTTGTGTCAGTCTATATTAAAATCTCCTAACAAAATATTTTCTTGAGAAAGGGAGTTTGAGATCTATTCTAATAGGTTTTCCATGCTAGTAATGTTACCTGTTGAGCAGTAACAGCTTATAATATTTATGTGTTTATTGGGGTTCAGTTGTAACCTTGTAAGGGTGACTTCTGCATTATCTCTGTCTGGAATATTAGCATTAGGTTGTTCTAAGATTAGATGGTTTTGGAATAGTAGTGGTACCCCCCACCCCTTTTGCCTTTGCTGTCAGCAATGCAATTTCAGGTTTACATAAAGCTAATAGAGCATGAAGCTCATGAACATTATTTAAGATACATCTCACATTAAGTTTAAGAAAGAGGAGAGAGGCTTTGTGTCTATGGATAAGAGGAGTAAGGTGATCATGGCCCAGACTGGGTGGAGTTTTGTGACCAGGGTTGAGGTGTATGTCACCACTGCATGTTAACTTATTTAGCATATGTAAGCAGAGTTTGCTAAACTTATAGATTATTATACAATGTTTTGGGGAGGTCTGGCTTTTGCATTTAATTCACTGTATTTTATGTAGGCAATAGTCAGTGTGGGAGGGTCTAAAAAGGCATGGAACTATGTAAATGTTTGGTGGTACAATTTGATAGCCAATAGTTGCAGTTTGCCATGGAGAGGAGATCTTGTTTTGCAGTTGAGTGTGGTAACTGGTGAGGGCTGAGAGCTGGAGCAGTGTGATAGTTGTGACTGTATAGAGTAGGGTTTTTGGTATGTGATTATGTAGGCTATGGAACATTGTTCCCTGTATGAGGGTGAGTAGATAGGTTAAGTGGAGTATTTCAGTAAATGTATCTGATAAGATCAGTTAGAGTGAGGATGAGGTGTAAGTGCTGTGGTGTGGTTCAAGTTGTAGTGAAGTGTGATAGGATAATAAGTTGGTGGGAGGTACTGAGTGGTTGTTGAGGGGTGTGGTTTGTAACTATAAATCAAATTAATGTGGGGGTGGGTGGGAATGGAGGTATGATAGCGGAATGGAGTGAGCCCAAGTGGACCGAGGGCAAAAGGAGTGGGCTGAGCCAGGACGAGGCAAGTAGGAAAAAGTAAAAAAGAAAAAACAATCTGTTGTAGGGAGGGTTTCAGGTTAGTAAGGCACTTACAGTACGCTCTGCAGGATGTGAGTCAGTATGAGAGCAGGGTGACTGAGAAGGAGAGTAAAAAAGAAATGAGTCGGACAAGTATGCAAGGAAGGAGGAATGGGACATGAACTGCAAAAGGTGTGTTTTAGTAGTGGGGGAGTATGGTGGCACTGCTATAGCAGCACTAAATGAAATAACAATGACGAGAATGGAGTAACTGAGAGACAAAGAAAAAAATCTGTGGGGTGGGGGTGGGAGGGAAAGCACAGCTGCTGGCCAAGATGGCATGCTCTCCTAGATAGCTTAAATATATACTGAATTACATACACTAAAAATACTGGTGTTATTTCTGACACTTTCGGTGGGGTCTGGGCCTTGCTAGAGGGCTGGGCAGTAGCAGAAGCAGATGTCTTAACTTTGGAATATCCACTTTGAATTATGCACTTTTGGCAATAAACTAGAAGTTGGGGAGAAAGAGTAAAAGAGAACAGCCAAAATATGAGGGATGGCAGGCAATAAGAGACTGTAATAGAACATACAAAGCTAAAAATAAGAGACTGTAACAGGAGTTGTAAAGCTAATGCAATTAAACATTTCTAAATAGCTAAATTGAGACAATTATGATTTTAAGTTTTACAAGATGGTAGATGTATCCAACAGTATAAGTACACTAAAGCCAGTATTAAAGTGGTTTGCAACATTACATGCTAGACTAATGATACCTGTTGGAAAAACACAACCGCTAGCTGCTAGTGTAACAGTTTGTAACAGGCTCCCTCTACAAAATGTTACATCTTCTTCAAACAGAACAAAAAGACATAACAAAACAATGCAGTTCCCATCAACGTTGCTAGTATGTAACAACACTTTGCTTTTAGCAGTTGAAATAAAGACAATGTGCAAGTGAGCATTTCACTGCGCATAAAAAAGAAGAGAAGAAAAAAAGACAACCTACAACATTAAGCTATATTCGCATAGGTGTAGAACTGAGCAAACAAAAAACAACAGGTTATGAACTAGGAGAACTCACTTATAGTTAGCAGTTGCATTGTTCAGTATATGCTAGCCATTTACAGCAGGTTTCATGTGTGTTAAGTGTGAAAAGCAAAGCATTGGAACCATAGAGCAGACATATCAAGTATAAACTTAAATAGATAGTTTTATGGGGGAGCACAGCACATCTAGAGGATCAGGCAGCAAGGAGAGATTTGAAAAGATTTGCCCAAACTTCAGGTAGCATATATCACTTTTTGGGTTGGGCAGAGATAAAATGGGTGGAGTTCGGGTATAGAAGGAATTCCAAATGTTTAGGTACACAGATAGGCCAAGATGAAGTAAGTAGGTAAAAAGAGAAAAGAAAAAAAAAACAATTTGTTGTAGTGAGGGTTTCAGGTTAGTAAGGAGCTTACAGTAAGGTCTGCAGGACATGTGTCTGTATGACAGCAGGTTGACTGAGAAGGAGAGAAAAAAGGAGTGAGTTGGACAAGTATGTAAAGGAGGAAGACTGGGACAAGAACTGCAGTAGGTGTGTTTTAGTAGTGGGGGGAGTATGGTGGCACTGCTGCAGCAGCACTAAATGAAATAACAATGGAAAGAATAGAGTGACTGAGAAACAAAGAAAAAAAACTGTGGGGTGGTGGTTGGAGAGAAAACCCAGCTGCTGGCCAGGATGGCGTGCTCTCCTAGATAGCTTAAATATGCACTGAATTACATACAGTAAAAATGCTGGTGCTATTTATGACACTTTTGGTGGGGTCCAGGGCTTGCTAGAGGGCTAGGCAATCACAGAAGTGATTGTGTTAACTTTGGATTGCTTGCTTTGGATTATGCATTTTTGGCAATAAAACTAAAAATGCTGGTGCTGTTTCTGACTCTTCTGGTGGGGTCCAAGACTTGCTAGAGGGCTAGGCAGTCACAGAAGTGGTTGTCTTAACTTTGAAATGTCCGCTTTGGATTATGCACGTTTGGCAATAAAATAGATAGTTTTATGGAAGAGCACAACACATTTGTAGGATCAGGCAGCAGGAAGAGATGTGATGTTGTTTAGGATTATTTAGGCATAACATTTCCTGTTAGAAATATATATAGTAGACGAACAGAAGAAAAGTGCTGATATCTTAGTCTCATCCTGGCCATGGTTTAATGTGCTTCAAATTTTGAATTCAGAACACACTGTGTGGAGCCTCAACTTCTCCACCAAAAAAAGCCAGCATGCAACAGAGGAGGTGTCAAGTATTAGCTGTTATATATATGGGAGGTGCAGTGGTGCAGTGGTTAACATTGTCACCTCACAGCAAGATGTTCTCCGGTGCAAATCTTGGGTGGGGTGCCTTCTGTGTGGAGTCTGCATGTCCTCCCTGTATTTGCATGGGTTTCCACTCAGTGTTCTAGTTTCTTCTCAAATTCCAAACACATGCATCTGGAGCTTTTCTGCCCAGGCCTCCTCTGAAAATAGACTATATCCTAGTTGGATTTTCCAAGTCAACAAATGTTAAGTAAATAAATACAAATAAATATAATTAAGAATAAACACACAGCTTAGTCTAATGTTTAGTACTATTGTGCCTTCATTGCTTATAAATTCATTGCCAAGAAACCCTGATTTAAATAGTGCACAATGATACTGTCATACTACTGTGATCCACCAATAATGTATCTGCACACCATTAAACAACCATACACTAGCCCCAGGATTTAATAAAATCTGTGTAGGCACCATGTAGAGCCTACATGGATTGTATCCATATCCATGGTCATGGTTCCCCCTTAGCAGCACGTCATGCATATCAATGATGGCACATTGCCAAGGGAGAGCTGAGGAATACGGTTATTAAAGCAATGTAGGGAGAGATGTAGTGCTAACTGTGGCTGCAGATGAGTATGAGACTCACTGCAATGTCCTTTATGTTATTTTTAAGTTTTTTTTCCTTTGTTTTATTTTAATTTTTTTTAAAAAACAAAGCATGTTTATGCAGCACAGAGCACAGCAATGCCAAGTGGCACTTACATATAAGATAGCACACACCTGCCAGACATCTATAAATAGAAACTGGATGTAATTAATTATTTATCTGAAGATGTGTTTCAGGGTTCCCTATTAGTTGAGCAAAGGACCGAAATGTGGAACAGCACTTTATCGACAGCTGATTGTCGAAAAGGCCAAATCCCAAAGACATGGAACAGTGATTTTTTTTCCTAGGGAAAAAAAAATCACTGGGCCATTTTTGGGACTTTGCTGATTCCTCCACTGTGGTGCGATCTTGGAGATGGTATATTTAAGTAGGGGGGGGTGTTTATTTTGTGGGGGGGTTATATTTTTTTGTGGACCAGCGATTTTTTTTCCCTAGGAAAAAAAGAAATCACTGCTCCATTTGATCGGGATTTGGGTGTTTCAACATTTTGGTGTCGATAAAGGGGCGTTCGAAATTTAAAACATCCATTTATCTAATAGGGAAGCATGTTTCAGTGTGTCTATCAGGGGCAGCTCATGCTATTGTGCTGCAGGGCTGCAGCCCCCTCAGCTGTAAAAAAGAAAGAAAAGAAGAGAAAAAAGAAAGAAAAAACAAATGCGAATCCCAGAACTTCGCCCATGCACACTCGCAGCGTTTCCCGATATACGGATTGCTGGTGAGACAGTCTGGATTAGAAAGACAGCAATCAACAGCAGAGATCCCAGAAGTCTATGCAGTTGCAACTGCATAGACTGGAAGGGGAATGGAATGCAATGTCTGCAGGCTGGGTAGCAGCCTGCTCTCATGGGAAGGGGAAGGATTTTGCTCTTGCAGGCTTTTTACTGGAGGATGGACAAACTTTGCAGCAATGGATTTTACTGCAGGAATGCAATGGACTTTCTTTGTAGCAATGGATTTTACTGCAGGAATGCAACAGACTTTCATGGCTTGCATTTTATCAATGGAGTCGGACTCAGGTAGGGTGTGTGTGTGTGTGTAAAATGTCCCAGTTAAATATACCTGGTGGCTAGAGAGAAGGTAGGGTGTGAGTGTGTGAGATGCCCCAGTTATATATACCTGGGGGCTACAGAAATCTCAGGAAATATACCTGGTGGCTGGCCTCAAACCCTGTACCTTGGGAGCAGATAGCAAGAGCTTGAATTCCCTACCCACCACCACTTGTGAAATGTTTGCCTCATATTTTTGTTCATGTGAAATTTGTGGTTTTCTGGATTTTGTATTCACTAAATAATGGTAGGCATTTGAATTTCAGAATTCATATTCTTCAGAAAGTACATGGTAACACAAAACCTTTTATTCTAGCAATGTTATGTTTATAAGATCAATATTTGAAATGTGTCCCTATTTTTGGAGCTGTATTCACCCATTATTGGCTTTGTCCATTTTTTTTGTGCTAAGAGGCTGAGAGCTATGGTGAGAACTGAACTCACTGAATATGTTTGGGAGCTGTATTCCTCCATTATTGGCTTTGTCTCGGTGTTTTGTGCTAAGAGGCTGAGAGCTATGATGAGAACTGAATTCACTAAATGATTGCCATTTAAGTTTCAGTCTACCTGTCTTTCAAGAAATAGCTGATTTGGCATATTGGTATGTTGTTCTGACTATAGTGCACAGGGTCCAGGATCCAAGACTTGGCAGTGAAATGCATGGTGGTAACACAGCATTTTATTCGAGCAACTTTCCAAGAATATACAAGCAATGTTTAAAATGTGTCTGTAGTTTTTGGGCTTTTGTCCCCCCAATAAATTTTGTCTTTTTCCAGATTTCTTGTGCTTCAAAGTTGTAGATACAGTTGAGTGTCAAGTGGATTTCACAAGGAGCTGAGAGCTGGAAGAGAAGTTTAATTCTGCTTGTGCTGAATCTACTTGTATTGTTAATAGCACAACAGGTAGTGTACTGGCTTTTGATGCAGAAAGCTGTGGGTTCTACTCCCATAGTATATAGATGCATTGTTGATACTGTACTGTGTTGTACTTTTAAAGGGGGTGGATGCTGCAGTCCTGAGAATGTCCTCTTTGGTGGAGATACCTAGTAACGATGAACATGTTATCAGTTTGCCATCCATTGCCTATTGAAATATTACTAGCTTATCACTTTTTTAATGTAAAATAGGCAATTTATTCCTCAATGGCAACAGGCACTTTATTTGCAGATGAAACAATGAAATATAAAGTTGTTTGCTAGCAGCAACTTCTTCATTAGTTACAGATCTCTGTAATGTGGAATTTAGATGACTTTTACTTCTGCAGAGATTGTGCATATTTACTGATACTGATGGATTGTAGAAGTCTGAGTAGACTTCTATGATGGAAATGTTCTGAACTGGACAGTTTTGTCATTACTGGTGCATGGATTTTGTTTCATTGTATACTGGAAAAGCTGTACTGTATTATACAAGGAATATAATTTAATACAATCAGGAAGGTGTATCAAAGAACACATGTATATTTCCTGTGCAAAGGGCCTGTGATTTGAAAACAGCCCAAAGTTAATCTATATCTGCCACTGGCCAGATGTATTTTCTTTGAATGTGGGATTCAATGCTGTTTTAATGAATGTGAGTTTCAAGGCCAGAAAGTTTTAATGCTAAGTCTATGCTCATTTTGAGATTGCATTGCTTTGTTTGCTCTGTAAAATGTAAAATAAAACTTTTAAATGAAATCCAAATCATCATAGAAGTAAAGCAGTATGCACATTACAGTTTTTTATGGTAAATGGGGTGAAATAGCCAAGTAATGGGACATTGGAATAGCTGCAGGGGGGAGGCCCCATTTGACCATGATTTTGTGAGGGGGTGGCAGCAAACACAGACAGCCCCGACTGAACTATACCTCTTAACTGTCCAGATGTTTGCAGAATTAATAGGTTTTTGCTTCTTATTTTTGGTTTGTTCCTCATAAAATTTGTGGTTTTCTTGCAAATCATTTAGGAATACATTCATTAAATAATGACAGACATTGAATTTCAGACTTCATACTCTTCAGAAAAATGAATGCTAAAGCAAGACCTGTTGTTCTGTCTAAGTTTATACAAGAGCAATTTTTAGTACTGTTTGGATGTTCCCCCAATATATTTGGCCTTGTCCAGATTTCTTGAGTTAAGAGAATGAGAGGTATACACAAATAAATCACTTTATAGAATTAGATATATCCAAACCTCTCAAATGTCCCAGATTTTGGCTTAAAATGTTGCTCTCCCCTAATAATCCCTCTGCAAAATGGCAAATTTGGAAGAAAATGTGGAGGGTTTACAATTAATAACTAATTGTAATGATCAACGTTATAGATTACTTTTAATTTCAGAAATGCATGTAGATTCTCTTATTTTGTCAGCTGCTCACTTTAACAGTACTAATATTAAAAAAGTGTCCCTTCTTTGACAGGTTCCCAGCTGTATTTTGTGGCTACTTTATATTTTTGCGTCACATTTTTGGTTCGTTTTTCATAAAATTGTGGTTTTCTGGCAAATTAGTGGCAAATCATTAAAGACTGAAGTTAGAAAATAATTACAGGCATTTGAGTTTCAGATTTCATACCCTTCAGAAAAATTCATACTAATGCAAGACCTACTATTCTATTATCTTTCTAAGTTTTTTCCTACTTCTGTTTACGTTCTTGTCCAGATTTCTTGCTCTGAGGCTGAGAGGTATGACAAATGTGTCAGGGCCATCACCGTCAGCCAGAGACATTTCAAATTGTGACATACTTGTTGCACTCCACTCCCCCACGTAGTGACTCTGCATGTGTCCAAGTTAAGGCAAGGAACAGTGATGTTGTGTAAGTGTGCAGAGTATCCCCCCATCCAAGGTAGACACAAGTACTACAGTGGCTTTTCATCTGTCCTTGATTTTGCAGAATGTTCTGATTTTCTGTCATATTTTTATGCTGTTGATTTATACTTCTTCTTATTCAGAAAATGCATGTTGTTGTAGTGCCTGTTGCTCTGTGTTTAAATAGCAATGCTTTAATGACCATCAGGTAAGCTTGTCTGTGACTGTAAGATGCAAGTAAGCTTTAATAAGCATACTGTTAAAGAATTACCAATATTGAAAGCCTTTTTGTTGTTACCATGCAGAGAATATTTACATAACTAAATAGGGTATAAGCCTTAGGTATTGAAATGCATATGACAGTATTTGTATTAAAGTTCAGGATTGTGAAATTTTTAGAAGCTCATTACATTTGTTGGAGACTTCCAGTTATCTTCGCAGGCTTTACAGAATGCCAATCTATCATGTGTGGTCCATAACCTGTGCAGTAATCCTTTAAGCAATTTATCTTGAGCTTGTTTCTTGTTTGCTGTTCATTTTTTACTTTGATCATGTTTCCCCATGAAACAAATAGATAGTTGTTGTCAGGCAGCAGGTCTTTTTTGGATAAGAAACATTTTTACAAGTGGGGCTATCACAGAGATTACTACTTTCAGCATGTTACTTGCTATTTTTATAAAGCTGAATATAAATTATAATTAGAACTGCAGTGCAAGGAGAAGTGGTTTGAGTTGAGTGCTGCTTGTTTTTTTATACTAGATTTTGAATGGCATTCTAGTAATGTATTTAAAAAGTACTTTATTTTTTCATGCCTCACAACCTTTTTGTTTCCATCTAGATATTAAGTTAGCTGTCATGAAGCCAATGCATTGAAATATTTTTTTTTTCTTTTACAATTTATTTTGTCTTGATTGGACTTTCATAATGATGGTTTGGCAGTGGCACCCAGGGAAGCATATTTAATTAAAGTTCCACATTTTGTGTTTTTTAACATATACCCACCCATTTCTAGTTGGCCACACTCCCTTCCCATTGGCCAGACCCATTCAGCTGTCTCCTGCAGCCCCCCCTTTGATTTGAAGTCACTAGCCACAACTGGTGTCTATGTGTGTGTGCACAGAGTGGTGTGGTGCTCAGCACTGCTTATAGGCAGCTCAGTGGTATATGTTAATGTATACTGGCTTTCTCAATATCCCTGTAGCTAAATGGGTAGAGTTACCACTTTATGTGCAGTAGGTCCAGGGTTTGAATACATGTAATGGACAATTTGCATTTAAATTTGAATACATGGAAGGGAAATATGCACTTAAATTTTATATACATAGTATTCATTTTTGTTATAAAAGATGAGTCCACTGCACTCTGCTAAACTCTACTCAAATGTGCTTAGACCTGCTAAGTACTGCATAAACATGGTAAGGGCTGCCAATGTTTGTGTGCTGCTTGTCTCTGCTTGGCTGGTTTGTGCGCTGCTAAGCTCTGCTAAGACTACGGTTTTGTGAGTTTATGTGCCTCTCAACTCAGCTGTGCTGGTTTGTGTAGTGCTAAGCAACACAGCGACTTTTTGAATGTAGCCCAATGATGTGTAAGGGCAGGAAAACAGCCTATATTAAGCCCAATAGGTGGGAATACAGCAGAATCCATTGGAGTTCTTTCTCTGATGGTTACTATGGCTGGCATTCTTGAAGGTGCGCACTTTTGGGCAAAGTGTTGGAGCATTCTGGAGTTCAGGGTCATGGCTGGACTCCTAGTTAAAAACCATGATGACTGACTTCCACAGGGAGATTTCTAGTGCTCAGAATGTAAGACAGAGGCCTGTGACTAGCTGGCCAGAAAACTCACCAGTGTTACTGGTATCCCACACACAGGTGAGCAGTATTGTCACCACCATGATGACCTGAAACGTTGAAAGTGGGGACTCTTGGACACCTGGGTCCATGTAGCTTGGGCAGGGAATGCCCCACAAGTATGTAATTTTACCTGTTTTAACAATATGTAATCTGAATGTCTGCAAAGCTGGTATGCATAATGGTGTGCTTCTCTCCTAGCAGCTGCAGCTGACAGGGCTAGCAATGTTGAGTCTCACGCCAGGTGCTTGGCCAGGTTACATCGTGAATGTGGTGAATACTGATGTATTATGTTAACTGTAGTGAAATAAGTAAGAGAAAGTAAATCATCAACTGCAATAATGTATACTGAGTAATATTTGTAGTGTAATAAATATGGAAGTAGAGCTGTATTGCAATAAATGAATAATGCCAACTGTACTGCAATAAAAACAGGAAACAATACCAATAACTGCATTAAAGTATATGCAGTCAAGTTTGTTGTGCAATAAATGTGGAATTAGAGCAGTATTGCAATGAATGACAAATGCCAATTGTAGTGCAATAAAAAAGGAAACAATACCAATAACTGCATGGAAGTATATAAAGTAAAGTATGTAGTACAATAAATGTGGAATTAGAGCTGCACTGCAATAAATGAATAATGCCAACTGTTCTGCAACAGAAAACAGAAAACTATACCTATAACACCTAGAAAAATGATGTACATCAGGATTGTGTTGCTGTAACCATTGCAGTAGAGCTGTATACATTGAGTCTGTAAGGTAAGGAACTGTAATAGTTGTAGAATGCAACTCAAATGGCTGCAAATTGTATTGTTTAATTCATATAAGTACTGTTCAAGGCTACGAACCAATAACCAGACACCTAAAAAAACAAGCAGAAAGGAGCCAAGCCACACCAGGATAAAGAAGAACCAGAGTTTATTTGTATGCTTGAGCGCTTTCATCAGGGTATATCCACAGACTTCTTCAGAAACACATAAATCACTAAACATACCCACATTTAAATATCCCTCTAAAAACAATCACATGACTTGCAAAAACCAATTAAAAAACGTGAATGATAAATTTGCAAAGACAACCCTTAAAGGGGTAACTACATTTATAAAATGTTATTTAGAAAGAAATATATATATGTGTATATATATATATATATATATATATATATATATATATATATATATAAAATTGGACAAAAAATATGGATATGTTAAAAATGTAGTTAATACTAATGAATGTTTTAAACTAAATAAGACTGAAGTCTTAGTATACTGGCAAAAAATAAAACATCATTTAACCCAGGATACACACAAGAATTTAACCTGATTTGCCACCTAAGTTCCTTACTTTCAATTGAATCATTCCGGGGGCCACCCCTTATATTTTTAGTGACAATGTCAAGCCCCATAAACCCATACTCATCTTGGGGATGTTCGAAAACATGGGCTGGATTCAATAAAGCCTACACTAAATGTACACTAAGTGTACACTGTTCTGAGGACCAGATAACAGACAGAGCACGCACCTTCTTCCTCCTAATTTTAGTTTTCCTACTGCTATTTTTGCTGCTTTAAATATTGACAGGGATTCATAAAGGTTACCACAAAGTGTAGACTAAATGAACACTTAGTGTAATCTTTCTGAGTGACTAGAAAAGATAAAAGTGAGATAAGAATTTTATTGAATACATATCGTGTACACTTAGTGTAACCTTAGTGCACACTACGTATACACTTACTGTATGCTTTATTGAATCCTCGGGCATGTCTTGACAAAGCATTGTTTTTGTTACCTTTTCTGATGTCTAGAATGTGTTCATAAACATGTTCTCTAAACTTTCTCTGAGTTTTCCTAACATAAAAACAATGACATTGTTTACAGAGAGCAAGATAAGCAACACAAGTAGTATTACAGTTGCAGATAAAATAACTATTAATGTAAATACCATTCACACATATCCAATCCTGTTCAATAAAATATTTACACTGGTTGCAAAACCTACATTTGTGGGTGCATTTTCTCCTAGAGGATGCAATAGGCTCGCCTGCTTCAGAAAATTCAAGAATCTTTGAGTAAATGCTCATATACAAGCAATTCAAGTTTTTTTTTGGAAGCTGTTAACTGTATTTACATGACAGAAAATAGATGCATCCTAATATATGTAATGTCTGAATCATATTAGCCAAAGTTTTTGATTTAAATGAATGTTAGAACTTATTTTTCTCTCCTCTTGATTTCTAACATCAAGATTATTTGAATGCTATTTGCATACAATTGTTTTATATTACATGGATGTATATAGTAGTATGAACAGTTTTAAAAAAAAAAAAAAAAAAAAGGTTTATTTTAGTTTATATGATGCTGTTTTACCAAATGTGTAGTCTTGTCTTGCTAGATAATTGAATTGAAAACTGTTAACTTCAGTTAAATATAACTAGTATTAAATTGATAAGGTGGTAGCTGACGTACTGCTGCTTAGGGTAGGGGGTTAACTTGAGTGGTAAATACTACTCTAAGTTGGAGTTTACAACTCCAGGCTGGATGCAAGGTTTAATCCTTACATTATTTTCACTTGTTCATTGTTATCTGTATATAGTTTTGACATCCACAATATATTTTGTACATTCATTGTCACTACAAACAAAATTGAATCCTATATGAAATCCCATAAGAGATTCAATAAATACAGCTATATTTAAAGGTACACCTAAAGGAGGAGATGTAACATTACTTATCTTGTTATTTGTTATTTTGATCATAAGATTCTTAAGTTTTAAAATGCCAAATGACATCTTTAAAAGGAATTTCTTTAAACATTAATGGATTGAATAATCCATGTAAAAGGGCAAGCCTAATAAGATACATTAATTTACATAAGGCCAACTTAGTCTTCCTACAAGAAACCCATCTCTTGAAAAAAGATATTGATAAACTAGCCACAAACAAATATACAGTATTGGTTAGTTCAGAGCACACTCAGAAAAAGAGGAGTGGCTATTTTATGGAATAAAAGTATGCCCATTCCTAAAACCATTAAGTCTTATCAGGATGACAAAGGAATGTTTTGTATGATTACAATACAAATTAATGGGAAGACTTACACTTTAATTAATGTATATTGGATACCTGGAATTGGTATTAATACAGTGAAACATCATCTTGATAAGATCATATCATTCTCTATAGGAGATATTATTTTAGCTGGTGACTTTAATTGTATACTACATGAAAGTGATACTACCACTATAGGAAAGAGAAGACTTACATCTAATGCAAAACATTTAAAGGATTTTGCTAATTCTTATCATTTGAATGATATTAATAATCAGATAGATTCAAAATCATTACCATACACCTTTTTTCTAACAGATACAAAACTTATTCAAAAATAGATAGGGTCTTTATTTCTAACCAGATGGTAACAGATTTAATTAATTCCAAAATCATTTCATGTCCTATATCTGATCATAATTCAATTGTTTTGAATTCATGATAAAAATACTCATAATGTTCAGATCAAAAGGATACCAGCATACTTAACTCAACTAAAAGACTATAAAGAATATATACTTTCAGAAGTAAAACATTTTTTAGACATAAATAACACTCCTGAAGACTCCATTGTTTATGTTTGGGATGCCTTAAAATCATATCTATATGGACAAAGTATCAGATGGCATAATAATAAAAGGAAATCTTGGGATAAGGAATTGTTAGATATTCAAAGTAAATTAGACTCTTATAAACATAATAATAAAGAAAATATTATGGACAAGAAAGTTATTGAAGAAATAAACAAACTAAATGAGAAATACAAAGAAATTTTAACTCATAAAGTTAAAATAACTTTAGAGAAATACAAGTTTTTGTCTTATTCAATAAGCCCCAAATACTTACATAGACTTAAAAATAAAACAAAAGGTTGAATAAACAAAACCATATCAAAGAAATCTTTTCTCTAAGGAAAAGAAGAATGTTTCTAGTATACCAGAAATACTAGATGAATTTAGAAATCACTTTCACAAAATTAACCATAATAATATTAACATGGAACCTAAAGATAAAATAAAGGAGTTTATAACCACAAATATGAATAAAAAGCTTAATAAACAACAGATTAAACTATTGGACAAGAGTATTTCATATACAGAAGTTATTACACAAATAAATAAGCTTAAATCAAACAAAGCACCGGGTAGTGATGGTATTATACCAGAGATATATAAAATCCTTTCTAAAAATACATATTCATTAATACATAAGGTTTTTATTTTGGCCCAAACTGAGTTAATAACCCCCCCCCATCTTGGCAATATACATTTATTTCGCCAATTTTAAAACCTAATAAAGATCCAACTAGATGCTCTTCATATCGGCCCATCTCATTACTTAATGTTGATTATAAAATGTTTATGAATATCTTTGCTGATAGATTGAAGACAATCATTCCCGGCATTATAGATATAGATCAGACAGGCTTCATTGTAAATAGAAATACTTTTGATAATATAAGAAGAACTTTAACATTAATAGATTTTGCAAATAGGAAAAAGAAAGATTTAACACTTATTAGTCTTGATATAAGTTCAGCATTTGATTCAGTAAGTTGGGACTATCTGTTTACCTTAATGAAGTGCACAAACTTCTCGGATGCATTTGTAAATCTAATTGAACATTTATACAAAGGAACGTTGGCTTATATTAAGGTAGGAACATATGTTTCACAAAAAATACCCATTCTTAAAGGTACAAAACAAGGGTGTCCAATTTCTCCACTATTATTCACTTTAGTAAAGGAGCCTTGGGCTAATTTGATCAGAAACAGTACTGACATAGAGGGTTTTGAAATAGATGAAAATACAACATCCAAAATTCAACTTTTTGCAGATGATGTTCTAATTACATCAGCAGGATCTAATTCTTCTATGCAGTCTCTATTTGATAACATGATGAATTTTAAAATTATTTCTGGTTTAATATTCAATGAAGAAAAAACTAAAATACTACCTACATATACACGAAAAAATATTCTCATTAGTGATTTTACTAAATATGTACCCAATTCAGGTCAGATAACTTATTTAGGTATAATACTATCTAAAGATATTAAATCTATTATATATAATAATTATAATACATGTTTTCTTAATATACAAAATCTTTTTAATACCTGGAATAATATGTTTTTTACTATGGAGGAGAGACTTACAATTATTAAAATGATAATATTCCCCAAGATTTTATACTTAATACAATCAATAATACTTCCACCTACAAAAATTATTATCAAGAAACTGAACACACTAATGTTAAATTTCTTATGGGCACCTAATAGACCTAGGATTGCATTAAAGAAACATACTAATAGCTGGTCTCAAGGGGGTATTTCTTTTCCATACTTTAATTTATATACTATCTCTTCTATTGTAAAAGTTATTACTTTATTAATAGATCAGTCATATGTCACAAAATGGAAAGATTATTGGGAGCTAATTAGTATACACTTCATGAAAATCTCCTTAACACATAAAAATATGATTGTAAATAACTCCATGTTATGGTTACTAAAGGAATTTTGTACTTCACCTATTACACCTAAACATATGGTTTGTTACCCATTAAATATTATTATTAGTTATCGTAACTTTATATTCATGCACCCTAAGTATAGGGAATGGAATTTTATTGTATTTCCTATAATGTATACTCAGGGTATGCTTTTGTCATCTACTTCTGAAGGAACTCATTTAGCTATAGATAATGATCTAAAGTACTGGTATCAGTTGATATCTGATAATAAAGTTAAAAATCTAGATTTCTTAAAGCAAGAATTTGATCTAAGAGAAACTTGCTGGTTAGAGGTTTAGACCTTTAGACAACATCTCATTAATAAAATAGATTTAATGTCTATAACTGTTAAAGAATCTATTCCAACACTGATTGATTACTTGATATTAAATTTACAACATAAAGTTTCTGATAAAGGTAAACTTTCATACATACATAAAGTTATCAGACAAGAAACTTTTACAGTGTAGATTCATACTGGAATTATTTCACTTCTATTAATGGGGACCCACCAAATCAACAAGATAAACAATATATATTGGAATCTGCTTATAGAACTACGTCTTCCATTGTCTGGAGACTTTATACATGGAAATTTTACATAGATCTTTTTATACACCTTTGATGATGAATAAAATAAATAATAAAGATAATCTATGTAAGAGATGTAATGTAGAAATTAATGCTGACTGGGCTCATATGTTTTATGACTGTATAAAATTGAAAGAATACTGGAAGTCAATTAATGAATTTTTGCAGGCTCTTTTACAGATAATTTCATTATTTCTAAATCTCTTATATTATTCAACACACCTGTACCTCAAAGTGTTAAAAGGTTAAGCTTCCCTTGTTATGGTCTATTCTAGCAGTGGCTAGGAAAATAATAACTAGAAATTGGATTTCAGATACACCTCCTTCGTTCAATGAATTTAAAAATGTTATGAATATAGTGTGCCATATGGAAATAAACACAATTAGGACTAGAACAAATAGAAAAACATCTTATTTTATTGTATGGGATAATTTACAAAATTTGTTAAAAAAATTTAATTTCAATAGCATGGTATTTTAGTTTAATTAATTGATCTGATTGTAGTGGATGTCTTTGTAAATACTTTAGTTGTTTTGTTGAATATTATAATAATACCTATTTTTAATTACTTGTATAAAATTGTTATGATATTTCTCTTATATGTTAAAACAATAAACCTGTTTTGAAAAAAAAGAAAATTCAAGAATCTCTTTAAAACATTTTCCTTTCCTGTACACTATATTAATACCATCATCAAAAATATCTTTAAACTCAGTATAGCAGGAAAAAAGATTCCAATGTTTCTTAAGAATCCTACAAATATGTGGGCACTCAGGTGAATACATAGCATTAAAAGAAAGAGAATAGTCTCTTTTTTTTATTAGTTTTTAACCTCCACATTCATAGTGTCAGTTTGCCCATCACAAACAGCCTTTAATAAAGAAGTATAAAAACAACTTGCCCTTTTCTGACTGATTTCCAAAAAAATTTCTTTAACCAAATCTTCTGGACTGAGAGGAAGTTTAGAGAGCATGTTTATGAACACATTTTAGACATCAGAAAAGGTAACAAAAGCAATGCTTTGCTGAGACATGTTACTGAACATCCCCAACATGAGTTTGGCGTTATGGGGTTTGACATTGTCACTAAAAATATAAGGGGTGGCCCCTGGAATGATGTGATTGAAAGTAAGGAACTCAGGTGGTAAATCAGATTAAATGCTTGTGTGTATCCAGGGTTAAATTATGCCCGGGATTCATGAAGCTCGGCGCAAAGCCGGCATTATGTTTGCGCCAACCGTGCGGCATGTAGATGGCGCAGTAGTGCCAAATGCATATTAATGAAGGTGTGCTGCCACCACAGCCACGTGCATAGGAAACGAGCGCGAGTGCATAGGGCATGTCGAAGTGCTGCACGGAGACGTGGAAATGTCGGCTGTTGACGTGCAACCTAAAATGCTTGAATATAACAATTTGCCTGCAATAGTAATCACACCTGTCAGTGTCTGTGGATACTGAAACATATGCAAAGCATGCAAGACAGTTCTTGCGAACACAAAATTAAGAAGGTTCATAGGTTCATAGGTTTATACTAGGCTATCTGCCATAAGGCATTTATAAGCCTAGCTCAGAGTTTTTGTGGCTTACGCCACCCCTTATGTTAAAAAATACTGTGCCCATTAGTTTGTTGTGCCTCTGTCCAGCAGTGACACAGAGATGATTCCCAGGGTAAACCTACGATCTCCCATCCACCGGTCAAGATTTCTCTTGAACAGAGCCAGCGAGGTGCTCTGCCTCACATGGACCGGGATTTTATTCCACAACATAGGGAGTCTCTGGGTGACAAATCTATCCCTCCAGCATGTCCTATTTATATCCGTGCTAAGGTTTAAGTCACTTGCTCTAGTGGATCTGGTAGATTTGGATTATTTGAGGTGGAGCATGTCCATTAATTCCGGGTTGGACATGGCCTTGTATGTCAGGCACAGGTCACCTCTGAGCAGATGGTATGCGACTGAATAGAGCTGGAGTTTCTTCAGTCTGGCAGCATATGACAGATTTTGGAGTCCCTGTATCCTTTTGGTGAGGAACTTTTGGGGTCTCTCCAATTGCTGCAGGTGTCGGGTGAGATACATCCCGAATGGGGCATTGTACTCGATCATTGGTCTGATAAGTGAAGAGTACAGGGGAACAATGACCTCACTTGATCTGGATGTGAATCCCTTCATGATCAGGTGGGCAATGTAGAAGGTTTTTCTAACCACTTCAGCAATGTGAGGGTCAAAAGAAAGGCCACTGTCAAACTGGGTCCCCATGTCCCTGATAACCTCTTCTGTGCTTAGTGGATTGCCACCTATATGGTAGCTTGGGGTTACCTTGTTTTTCCCGAAGGGTATGACTATACATTTTTTAGCATTTAACTTCAGGCCACGGCTCTGGCACCAGCTATCAGTTTCCGTGAGACCCCTCTGAAGGATATCTGTGTCCGATGTACTTTCCACTATGGCTCCCAGTTTGCAGTCATCTGCAAACTTTGTCAGCCATAGTCCTCCTATGTTAGCCTGTACTTCTGAGAAGTAGATGCCGAACAACAGGGGGCCAAGGACTGAGCCCTGTGGGACACCACTTGTGACTGGCTTGGAGTCTGACATGGTGCCAGCTACTCTAACCCTGTGGGTTCTGTCCTTTAGCCAGTTTGCAACCCATCTTGTGACATATGGGTTTACATTTAAGCTGGTAAGTTTCTCTATAATACCCGAGTGGGGTATTGTGTCGAAAGCTTTTGCAAGGTCAAGGTAGGCTGTATGGACTGCCTTTCCCTCATCAATGGTCTTGGTGACTGTTTCGAAGAAGTCGACCAAGTTCAAAAGGCATGATCTGCCCTTGACAAAGCCAAACTGGGTCGGGTCCAATGTCTGCAAGTCCCCTATGTCTTTGTTTATGAGTTCCATTATGATCCTCCCCATAGCTTTGCAGACCAGGCTTGTTAAGCTTATGGGGCGGTAATTACCAGGGTCCGTAGAGGCTCCGCCTTTGTGGAGTGGGACCACAGTTGCCGTACACCACTCCTTGGGCACGTATCCTATGGTAAGGCTAAGATTAAACAGCTGCCTTATGTGTGGGTTTAGTTCCTCATTGAGTTCATGTAGCACACAGCCGGGGACACCATCCTGTCCCATTGATGCTGTGTTTTTAGCTTTAGAGAGAGCAGCTTTCACCTGCGCATTGGAGATGTCTGGGAGGCTGCACTCCGCTGGGATAGTTATCTCTCCTTTTGGGGTGGAGAGGGGGTGAAGTTTGCACTGAACCTGTCTGCCAGTATGTTGGCAATGTCTGTGGGTTCAGTGATTTTTGTATCATTTTGGACTAATTCTGAGCATATCTGGGAGTTTCCACCCAGGTTTCTAACATAGCTGATTGTCTTTTGAATCTATGGCAATTTTTCTCTCAAAGTTGGCCTTGGATGATTTTATGAGTGCTCGTATTTTTTTACTAATAATGATCAAAGGTGTCTTCTCTTTTATGGATTTTGCTCTATCATGTAACAGCTTTCTCCTCTTATTGTAAAGTTTGTTTATGGCTGGGGTCCACCAGACTGGACGTTTGCCCTTGGCGGAAAGAGTCTTGGTTTTATTAGGGATTGCCTGATCCATGCAGTCCTGGAGGTGTTCGTAGAAGGCATTTGTAAGGGCTTCCGCAGCTTGGGTTGTGGTTTCCACTGGCTCAGGGGCCTTGAAGGATACCACACCAGTCTTGAGTAGTGTGAAGTTTGCTTTAGAGAAGTTCTTCACTGTGGTCTTTTTTGTTTGGGGTGGGGGTGGGATGTGGATATCCAGTGAGATTAGTTTATGATCTGATCTCACCAATGAGGGATATACTTCTGGTGTGGAGCATTTTGTCCCCATGTTTGTGATGATGAGATCTAGTATATTTTCTCCTCCTGTGGGAACGGTGACTAGTTGTTCCATGGCATTTGAATTTATGAACTCCAGGAACCTTTGGGCTAGAAAGTTTGGGTTTGAGTAATGTTCCCAGTCTATATTCGGGTAGTTGAAGTCACCCAATACAATGGTGTTTGGAGATACATTTATACCCTCCAGTGTCTTCAGGAAGGCTGTGTGAGGTTCCTGAGTTTGAGAGGGTGGCCTGTAGCATGCTACAAATTGTAGAGCAGTTTTGCCTATGGTTAATTGCACCTGGATGGTTTCCAATGCTTCGTGCGTTGCCACCAACCTGGAGGTGTGGGTATCCTTGATGAATATGGATACACCCCCTCCTTTTGTGGTGTGGTCTGGGTTTTGGGGCCGGAACGCATGATATGAGGTAAAACCTGATAGTGCTGGGGTGCTCTCAGGAGCCTTGAACCAGGTTTCAGTCACAGCACAGACATTGATGTTCTCCATACTGTTAAGGGCCTCGAGTGCGTGCATTTTGAGATTTAAACTTCTGGCATTGAGCAGCATTACCCTTAGTTTCTTCCCATTTTTGTTTTCTAGGGTGGTAGGTTTAGAATTTGAGTCTTGCCTAAAAAAGGCACTATGGGGGTGGCAAGAGCCTTAGCCAATATCCAGAATCCCAGGGGTGACAGGTGCAAGCCGTCCCTTGCAAAGCAGCGTGGCTTGTCAAGCATGTCATCCCAGGCAGACAGACACTGGATCACCTTTGAATGACACCAGAAATTAAGCCAATTGTTAAAGCTGATCATCTTGTCTCTATGTTGTGGCATCATTCTTGGTGTAGAAAGGATGCTGCTCAGGGTCAGGGTCATACCTGCCTGGGGTACATAATCAGAGAGCTCCTCTATGTCTCTTTTCATGTAGTCCAGGGAGGTACATCTCAGGTCGTTCACACCAGCATGGACAATGACTGTGTCATATTTGTACTTGCTGTGGAGTGACCCGAGTGCTTGTGTTATGTGGCGGATTCTAGCGCCCGATAGGCAGCTTACTGTGACCCTCTCCTTGTTCAGCCTGATGAGTGGGACGTCAGTGTGTCTGACTATGGAGTCACCTATGACAAGTATGTTTGGTGTATTTGGCCTTAAAAGCTGTGACTGCTTTGCACACTGATTTTGTGTTTTATGTGTTGCCTGTGGTGTGTCATGAGGTGGCGGTTGCTTGGGTGTCTGCTTTGGAGACCTCTGCTGTTTAGGTAAATTTTTGCTCAGAGCCTCCGAGTATGTCTTTGTGTGTTTATGTGTTTGATTCATTGTTGTGATAGCTTTATGTGAGACTGGTTTTGTGGTGTGTGTAGTTGCCTTCTCCACCTGTCTAGTCTTGCCAGTCCTGAGTTGAGAGAGCTCAGCCTCCAGTTTGGCTAAATAGCTGCATCTCTCGCAAGTATTGTGTTATGTGGGAGGAAGAGAGGGTTGTCTGTGTACGTGAGGCAATTGTAACATTGCCTCAATATTCCCAGATTCACCAACTGGACAGGAGAGGACGCCAGCATCTGGCCCTTCGACATGCTAGAGAAATTAAGAAGTTTGGGGTGTAACTGAATGAGAGAGGACTTAGTAAGGAAGTGGGTACTCCTGGGGGGGGTTCACTAGTGAGGGACTTTGTATAATACAGAAGTGCTAAGCCTGAAAAGAAGATGCTTTTAAGACAAGTGCTGAGCTTTTTTTTTTTTTTGGAGAAAAAAAAAAGCTTTTTAGGAACAAGTGCTGTGCTTTTTAGTTAAGGGATATACTGTTTAGATTACTAGTAGAGCAGTTCTAAGGGAAAAAATGAAGAACAGACTTTATGGAGCCAGAAAAAGTTTAACCTTGTTAAACCGGCGCTGCCCGATGCTGCTCTAGTGGCAACTCCGCGCTAAATCGCGCTAAAGCTAGCAGGGGCTGGAAAGAGCCAGGAATTGACCCAATACGGCCAATAAAACTACAGTTTCAAGTCAGTAACCACTCCCACGGGGGGCAGGAGAGCTGCTCAATATTTTTCACTGCCACTGATCAACAGAGAGACTTTCCTTTAGCCCAAGCAAAAATGGCCTCACAGAAACTTACAAACAGTTCAGGAACAGCAAGCCTGTAACGGAACTTTTTTAAATCTCAGAAAAGTGGGAAAAAAGCAAGATTTTTTTTTTGTTTTTGTTTTTTCAGAGATAGCAGAAGTTCACAAGTAATATCAAGTTATAACAGTGCAGTAAATGACCCCACACAAGAGTGCTAGGTCAAAGACAGAAAATATGCAAGTTTTGAGAAAACAATATTTTAAAATTAAGTGCAAACAGGAAATTCAGTAAACAGCTTTTGGTTGTACTCTAAATACAGCTACTAATGCAGAAATCAAGTTTAACAAGCCAGAAATGCTCAAACTAGGCAACTATGCAGAAAAAATTAGCAAATAAACAGAGAAAAAATACTTAAAATCTCAAAAGTGGCTCCCTTCTTCTCTCAGTGTTTTCTCCTCTTGGTGGGTGCTTCACCAACAGCCAACAAGCCTGAAAAGATGCCAAACCCACAAGGCAACTAGGTTTTAAGAGAGGAAGTTGAAGGAGTTTTGGAAATGACCACTACTGGTCAATAAAACTACAGTTTCAAGTCAGTAACCACTCCCACGGGGGGCAGGGGAGCTGCTCAATGTTTTTCACTGCCACTGATCAACAGAGAGACTTTCCTTTAGCCCAAGCAAAAATGGCCTCACAGAAACTTACAAACAGTTCAGGAACAGCACGCCTGTAACTGAACTTTTTTAAATCTCAGAAAAGTGGAAAAAAAGCAAGGTTTTTTTTTTTGTTTGTTTTTGTTTTTTCAGAGATAGCAGAGGTTCACAAGTAATATCAAGTTATAACAGTGCAGTAAATGACCCCACACAAGAGTGCTAGGTCAAAGACAGAAAATATGCAAGTTTTGAGAAAAAATTATTTTAAAATTAAGTGCAAACAGGAAATTCAGTAAACAGCTTTTGGTTGTGCTCTAAATACAGCTACTAATGCAGAAAGCAAGTTTAACAAGCCAGAAAATGCTCAAACTAGGCAACTATGCAGAAAAACTTAGCAAATAAACAGAGAAAAAAATACTTAAAATCTCAAAAGTGGCTCCCTTCTTCTCTCAGCGTTTTCTCCTCTTGGTGGGTGCTTCACCAACAGCCAACAAGCCTGAAAAGACGCCAAACCCACAAGGCAACTAGGTTTTAAGAGAGGAAGTTGAAGGAGTTTTGGAAATTACCACTACTGGTCTATAAAACTACAGTTTCAAGTCAGTAACCACTCCCATGGGGGGCAGGGGAGCTGCTCAATGTTTTTCACTGCCACTGATCAACAGAGAGACTTTCCTTTAGCCCAAGCAAAATGGCCTCACAGAAACTTACAAACAGTTCAGGAACAGCAAGCCTGTAACTGAACTTTTTTAAATCTCAGAAAAGTGGGAAAAAAGCAAGATTTTTTTTTTGTTTTTTCAGAGATAGAGGTTCACAAGTAATATCAAGTTATAACAGTGCAGTAAATGACCCCACACAAGAGTGCTAGGTCAAAGACAGAAAATATGCAAGTTTTGAGAAAAAAACGATTTTAAAATTAAGTGCAAACAGGAAATTCAGTAAACAGCTTTTGGTTGTGCTCTAAATACAGCTACTAATGCAGAAATCAAGTTTGACAAGCCAGAAAATGCTCAAACTAGGCAACCATGCAAGAAAACTTAGCAAATAAACAGTGAAAAAAATACTTAAAATCTCAAAAGTGGCTCCCTTCTTCTCTCAGCGTTTTCTCCTCTTGGTGGGTGCTTCACCAACAGCCAACAAGCCTGAAAAGACGCCAAACCCACAAGGCAACTAGGTTTTAAGAGAGGAAGTTGAAGGTGTTTTGGAAATTACCACTACTGGTCTATAAAACTACAGTTTCAAGTCAGTAACCACTCCCACGGGGGCAGGGAGCTGCTCAATGTTTTTCACTGCCACTGATCAACAGAGAGACTTTCCTTTAGCCCAAGCAAAAATGGCCTCACAGAAACTTACAAACAGTTCAGGAACAGCAATCCTGTAAATGAACTTTTTTAAATCTCAGAAAAGTGGGAAAAAAGCAAGATTTTTTTTTTTTTGTTTTTTCAGAGATAGCAGAGGTTCACAAGTAATATCAAGTTATAACAGTGCAGTAAATGACCCCACACAACAGTGCTAGGTCAAAGACAGAAAATATGCAAGTTTTGAGAAAAAACGATTTTAAAATTAAGTGCAAACAGGAAATTCAGTAAACAGCTTTTGGTTGTGCTCTAAATACAGCTACTAATGCAGAAATCAAGTTTAACAAGGCAGAAAATACTCAAACTAGGCAACTATGCAGAAAAACTTAGCAAATAAACAGAGAAAAAATACTTAAAATCTCAAAAGTGGCTCCCTTCTTCTCTCAGCGTTTTCTCCTCTTGGTGGGTGCTTCACCAACAGCCAACAAGCCTGAAAAGATGCCAAACCCATGAGGCAGCTAGGTTTTAAGAGAGGAAGATGAAGGAGTTTTGGAAATGACCCCTAGTGGTCAATAAAACTACAGTTTCAAGTCAGTAACCACTCCCACGGGGGCAGGAGAGCTGCTCAATGTTTTTCACTGCCAGTGATCAACAGAGAGACTTTCCTTTAGCCCAAGCACTAATGGCCTCACAGAAACTTACAAACAGTTCAGGAACAGCAAGCCTGTAACTGAACTTTTTTAAATCTCAGAAAAGTGGGAAAAAAGCAAGATTTTTTTTTGTTTTGTTTTTCAGAGATAGCAGAGGTTCACAAGTAATATCAAGTTATAACAGTGCAGTAAATGACCCCACACAAGAGTGCTAGGTCAAAGACAGAAAATATGCAAGTTTTGAGAAAAATTATTTTAAAATTAAGTGCAAACAGGAAATTCATTATACAGCTTTTGGTTGTGCTCTAAATACAGCTACTAATGCAGAAATCAAGTTTAACAAGTCAGAAAATGCTCAAACTAGGCAACTATGCAGAAAAACTTAGCAAATAAACAAAGAAAAATACTTAAAATCTCAAAAGTGGCTCCCTTCTTCTCTCAGCATTTTCTCCTCTTGGTGGGTGCTTCACCAACAGCCAACAAGCCTGAAAAGACGCCAAACCCATGAGGCAACTAGGTTTTAAGAGAGGAAGATGAAGGAGTTTTGGAAATGACCCCTACTGGTCAATAGAACTACAGTTTCAAGTCGGTAACCACTCCCAGGGGGGGGCAGGGGAGCTGCTCAATGTTTTTCACTGCCACTGATCAACAGAGAGACTTTCGTTTATCCCAAGCAAAATGGCCTCACAGAAACTTACAAACAGTTCAGGAACAGCACGCCTGTAACTGAACTTTTTTAAATCTCAGAAAAGTGAGAAAAAGGCAAGTTTTTTTTTTGTTTGTTTTTGTTTTTTCAGAGATAGCAGAGGTTCACAAGTAATATCAAGTTATAACAGTGCAGTAAATGACCCCACACAAGAGTGCTAGGTCAAAGACAGAAAATATGCAAGTTTTGAGAAAAAACGATTTTAAAATTAAGTGCAAACAGGAAATTCAGTAAACAGCTTTTGGTTGTGCTCTAAATACAGCTACTAATGCAGAAATCAAGTTTAACAAGCCAGAAAATGCTCAAACTAGGCAACCATGCAGAAAAAATTAGCAAATAAACAGAGAAAAATACTTAAAATCTCAAAAGTGGCTCCCTTCTTCTCTCAGTGTTTTCTCCTCTTGGTGGGTGCTTCACCAACAGCCAACAAGCCTGAAAAGACCCCAAACCCACAAGGCAACTAGGTTTTAAGAGAGGAAGTTGAAGGAGTTTTGGAAATGACCACTACTGGTCAATAAAACTACAGTTTCAAGTCAGTAACCACTCCCACGGGGGGCAGGGGAGCTGCTCAATGTTTTTCACTGCCACTGATCAACAGAGAGACTTTCCTTTAGCCCAAGCAAAAATGGCCTCACAGAAACTTACAAACAGTTCAGGAACAGCACGCCTGTAACTGAACTTTTTTAAATCTCAGAAAAGTGGAAAAAAAGCAAGGTTTTTTTTTTTGTTTGTTTTTGTTTTTTCAGAGATAGCAGAGGTTCACAAGTAATATCAAGTTATAACAGTGCAGTAAATGACCCCACACAAGAGTGCTAGGTCAAAGACAGAAAATATGCAAGTTTTGAGAAACAATTATTTTAAAATTAAGTGCAAACAGGAAATTCAGTAAACAGCTTTTGGTTGTGCTCTAAATACAGCTACTAATGCAGAAAGCAAGTTTAACAAGCCAGAAAATGCTCAAACTAGGCAACTATGCAGAAAAACTTAGCAAATAAACAGAGAAAAAATACTTAAAATCTCAAAAGTGGCTCCCTTCTTCTCTCAGCGTTTTCTCCTCTTGGTGGGTGCTTCACCAACAGCCAACAAGCCTGAAAAGACGCCAAACCCACAAGGCAACTAGGTTTTAAGAGAGGAAGTTGAAGGAGTTTTGGAAATTACCACTACTGGTCTATAAAACTACAGTTTCAAGTCAGTAACCACTCCCATGGGGGGCAGGGGAGCTGCTCAATGTTTTTCACTGCCACTGATCAACACAGAGACTTTCCTTTAGCCCAAGCAAAAATGGCCTCACAGAAACTTACAAACAGTTCAGGAACAGCAAGCCTGTAACTGAACTTTTTTAAATCTCAGAAAAGTGGGAAAAAAGCAAGATTTTTTTTTGTTTTTGTTTTTTCAGAGATAGAGGTTCACAAGTAATATCAAGTTATAACAGTGCAGTAAATGACCCCACACAAGAGTGCTAGGTCAAAGACAGAAAATATGCAAGTTTTGAGAAAAAACGATTTTAAAATTAAGTGCAAACAGGAAATTCAGTAAACAGCTTTTGGTTGTGCTCTAAATACAGCTACTAATGCAGAAATCAAGTTTGACAAGCCAGAAAATGCTCAAACTAGGCAACCATGCAAGAAAACTTAGCAAATAAACAGTGAAAAAAATTCTTAAAATCTCAAAAGTGGCTCCCTTCTTCTCTCAGCGTTTTCTCCTCTTGGTGGGTGCTTCACCAACAGCCAACAAGCCTGAAAAGACACCAAACCCACAAGGCAACTAGGTTTTAAGAGAGGAAGTTGAAGGTGTTTTGGAAATTACCACTACTGGTCTATAAAACTACAGTTTCAAGTCAGTAACCACTCCCACGGGGGGGGCAGGGGAGCTGCTCAATGTTTTTCACTGCCACTGATCAACAGAGAGACTTTCCTTTAGCCCAAGCAAAAATGGCCTCACAGAAACTTACAAACAGTTCAGGAACAGCAAGCCTGTAAATGAACTTTTTTAAATCTCAGAAAAGTGGGAAAAAAGCAAGATTTTTTTTGTTTTTGTTTTTTCAGAGATAGCAGAGGTTCACAAGTAATATCAAGTTATAACAGTGCAGTAAATGACCCCACACAACAGTGCTAGGTCAAAGACAGAAAATATGCAAGTTTTGAGAAAAAAACGATTTTAAAATTAAGTGCAAACAGGAAATTCAGTAAACAGCTTTTGGTTGTGCTCTAAATACAGCTACTAATGCAGAAATCAAGTTTAACAAGGCAGAAAATGCTCAAACTAGGCAACTATGCAGAAAAACTTAGCAAATAAACAGAGAAAAAATACTTAAAATCTCAAAAGTGGCTCCCTTCTTCTCTCAGCGTTTTCTCCTCTTGGTGGGTGCTTCACCAACAGCCAACAAGCCTGAAAAGATGCCAAACCCATGAGGCAGCTAGGTTTTAAGAGAGGAAGATGAAGGAGTTTTGGAAATGACCCCTAGTGGTCAATAAAACTACAGTTTCAAGTCAGTAACCACTCCCACGGGGGCAGGAGAGCTGCTCAATGTTTTTCACTGCCAGTGATCAACAGAGAGACTTTCCTTTAGCCCAAGCACTAATGGCCTCACAGAAACTTACAAACAGTTCAGGAACAGCAAGCCTGTAACTGAACTTTTTTAAATCTCAGAAAAGTGGGAAAAAAGCAAGATTTTTTTTTGTTTTTGTTTTTTCAGAGATAGCAGAGGTTCACAAGTAATATCAAGTTATAACAGTGCAGTAAATGACCCCACACAAGAGTGCTAGGTCAAAGACAGAAAATATGCAAGTTTTGAGAAAAAACTATTTTAAAATTAAGTGCAAACAGGAAATTCAGTAAACAGCTTTTGGTTGTGCTCTAAATACAGCAACTAATGCAGAAATCAAGTTTAACAAGTCAGAAAATGCTCAAACTAGGCAACTATGCAGAAAAACTTAGCAAATAAACAAAGAAAAATACTTAAAATCTCAAAAGTGGCTCCCTTCTTCTCTCAGCATTTTCTCCTCTTGGTGGGTGCTTCACCAACAGCCAACAAGCCTGAAAAGATGCCAAACCCATGAGGCAACTAGGTTTTAAGAGAGGAAGATGAAGGAGTTTTGGAAATGACCCCTACTGGTCAATAGAACTACAGTTTCAAGTCGGTAACCACTCCCAGGGGGGGGCAGGGGAGCTGCTCAATGTTTTTCACTGCCACTGATCAACAGAGAGACTTTCCTTTAGCCCAAGCAAAAATGGCCTCACAGAAACTTACAAACAGTTCAGGAACAGCACGCCTGTAACTGAACTTTTTTAAATCTCAGAAAAGTGAGAAAAAGGCAAGTTTTTTTTTTGTTTGTTTTTGTTTTTTCAGAGATAGCAGAGGTTCACAAGTAATATCAAGTTATAACAGTGCAGTAAATGACCCCACACAAGAGTGCTAGGTCAAAGACAGAAAATATGCAAGTTTTGAGAAAAAACGATTTTAAAATTAAGTGCAAACAGGAAATTCAGTAAACAGCTTTTGGTTGTGCTCTAAATACAGCTACTAATGCAGAAATCAAGTTTAACAAGCCAGAAAATGCTCAAACTAGGCAACCATGCAGAAAAACTTAGCAAATAAACAGAGAAAAAATACTTAAAATCTCAAAAGTGGCTCCCTTCTTCTCTCAGCGTTTTCTCCTCTTGGTGGGTGCTTCACCAACAGCCAACAAGCCTGAAAAGACACCAAACCCACAAGGCAACTAGGTTTTAAGAGAGGAAGTTGAAGGAGTTTTGGAAATGACCACTACTGGTCAATAAAACTACAGTTTCAAGTCAGTAACCACTCCCACGGGGCAGGGGAGCTGCTCAATGTTTTTCACTGCCACTGATCAACAGAGAGACTTTCCTTTAGCCCAAGCAAAAATGGCCTCACAGAAACTTACAAACAGTTCAGGAACAGCAAGCCTGTAACTGAACTTTTTTAAATCTCAGAAAAGTGGGGAAAAAGCAAGATTTTTTTTTTTTTTGTTTTTTTTTTCAGAGATAGCAGAGGTTCACAAGTAATATCAAGTTATAACAGTGCAGTAAATGACCCCACACAACAGTGCTAGGTCAAAGACAGAAAATATGCAAGTTTTGAGAAAAAACAATTTTAAAATTAAGTGCAAACAGGAAATTCAGTAAACAGCTTTTGGTTGTGCTCTAAATACAGCTACTAATGCAGAAATCAAGTTTAACAAGCCAGAAAATGCTCAAACTAGGCAACTATGCAGAAAAACTTAGCAAATATACAGAGAAAAAATACTTAAAATCTCAAAAGTGGCTCCCTTCTTCTCTCAGCGTTTTCTCCTCTTGGTGGGTGTTTCACCAACAGCAAACACAGATGCTTGGTAGGGAATGTCGAGTCTCCATCCCTCGAACAAATGACATTGGAAACTGTGCCCGTAGTTTAACGCAGTGTAGATAGTTATACCAAGTGGAAGTGAAACACATCATGTTAGCATGCTGCCAATAGCTACGTCTAGCCCAATGGTCAGGGTTACCAGCTGTCCCACATTGTGAGGGATAGTACACAGCTGGGCAGTTGTGTCCATACCAAAACCATTATAAATGTAAATATCTAGTGACTGTATGACAGAAATATATCCCACATCGCATGTAATAGTCACATACAATAGGTATGTCCGTATGTAACATATCACATGTGACAAGAAACAGAATAAGCAAGAAAACAAAACAGAAGGAGCATATAAACTGCTACAACAATAAGCTAACATGTAGGCAGAAAACAAAAGTATTATCCATAGTACTGACCGTGGATATGTGTTGTGCTGTAAAATCTGATTTGTGTCCGGAATATATCCCATCCTGGACATATGAAAAGGTGGCAACTCTACCAATGGTCAGAGCAGTCGGCCAAAATCCACCCATATGTGGTCCAAGCTGTTCTTGTCAGGATGTGTCACAGTTGAACGGGTATTACCCGGGTGTACCAACCATGTCATGAAAGTTAAGTATGGGCGTGTACCTATGTGCGTGATGTACAGCATGTGGAAGGTGAAACATGCCAGGGTAGTCCACACAACCATACAGGTACCTGACATATGTAGTGTATGCAATTTGTTCCCTTGACCGTGTCATGGGCCATCAACCAAAGAAGGGATGGATGGAGTGTCAGGAATATGTGTGTGGGGGGATGGGTAATGGTATAATCCACAAAGGTGAGACTGTGTTGGATGTAGAATAGATGAACTGGAGGTGTATGAGGGAGCAGCGGGTGAATCAGAAAGAAACACAAAGAAAAGTATACACATCTGCAATACAACCTGACAGGCCATACTGCAGAACACAACCACACAAACATATGAATATTAAAATGTGCAATACACATGTACAGAAACGTCACCGGCACATACCCACAGAATGGTCTGAATGGAACTGGCCCATCCAAATGCAACACACCTGGATGCATAATTGAATACCCATCATCAACTCCACAGCACACAACCCGCCCCCATACCTGAACGTCCACCAAATTCAGCCATACTTGGCCTACTAGCTTGGCGCAGCCATATCTACACATAGTGACCACTACTCATATGTAGTAGGCAATGTCACCCTAGGCAGTGGCAGGATTGCAAACTATGTATCCCTTGCATGTAAAACCCTAACACATTTTCGTGAATCCAAAAGAATGGACGGTATTGGTCTTGTTCACTTTTTGGATATCCCTCATGGGATAAGTAACCTGTGTAAACATCAGACTTGGTATCACAACATGATGTCTAGTCCTGTAGACATCTGGACACAAGTTGAATGTGCAGTAGTGGTGCACGAGACTGTTCAGGCCTAGACGGTCATGCAGAACCTAGTACCCAGGATCAAACACCTGCCGGTGATGCACGTCTCCCCACATGAATAATTGAGAGAATATATTGTACACATTCGCATAGTGGCGCTTGAAAATAGGGTAATTAAGGCACTGACATAAACAGGGTCCCTCCTGACCCACTGTGTGAGAGACAGTCACTGTTTGGGTAGGTGCGTCCTGACCAAGAATGATACAATGGCAAATGTCCTGTGATTGTAGGAAATAACTATGTACCATACTTCATGTAACAGTTGCCTAAAGCAGTCATGTCTGGATATAAAATACGTCATTTGTAAAAGAAACAGAATAAGCAACTAAAGTGCTAAAGGAATAGGCTCTCAGCTAGGAAAATATTAAATGTTCTAAACCCTGCACTGACCATGGGTATGTGTTGGCCTAAACAATCTGGTGTCTCCAGAATATATCCCATCCTGTACGTATGAAAATGTGGCAACCCTACCAATGGTCAGAGCATTTGCACAATAACTGGCCAGCCTCTTAATCAGTCACAAAGCCAGTGACCTTTGGAGGAAAGGTGTTGAATGAGAATGACTAATGACAAGAATTAAGAGTAATAGACACATTTAACTGCAGAAAATAAGTAGTAATACATATGTCTCCGAATCTGTCAACACGTTCCAAGTTAATAGTACTAATATTGTAGAAGTGTCCGTGATTGTACCTGATTTGTCATTGCCTTCTCCCAGTCACTGTTGAAATTAGTACCCAAGTATCACAGAGGTCTGTAGACATATGTACACCAACCAACTGTCACATTTGTTGACAGGACTATTGCATACCTGTAGTGAATTCATAAGTGATGTCCAGAATAATATTCATCATATATATGAATGAATGAAATAGTCAAATGCGAAGGAAACACCAGTGTAACCCCCCCCACCCTTTATCATGTAGTGGAACCACCCCCCACCCCATATTATGTAGTGTCGACCTAATAATGTAGTCAGAGGTGCCCAAACCCCTGCATCTGTAAACACAGGTAGAATGCTAAAATCGGGACCAACTCTGTCCATGTGCTATGTCGGACATTTGAACAGGTACAGGGCAGTTCCAGTCACCAGTCGGACAAGCCTAAACCCAGACCAGTACATGAACACCCTGACAATCAAATGCATGTATGTGCCAGGACTATAAGCATTGGAGTTCTGAATATCCTTGGAGTGAGTAAACATGCAGCACGGGTCCAGAGCAGTACGGAATAGGGAATGTCGCAAGTGTAGTACTGCAGTTTTCCCAGCATGAGAATGGATGCCTGCTGTGTAAGTGAAGAGGTGAGGTGTATGTTAGGGTAGCTATGAATCATGGTTATACATATAAATGAGGTAGAGCACCAATAGTGTAGTGGTTAGAGCATCCGCCTAACGTAAAGGCATTCCCGGTTCAAGTACTAACATATCACATATCAGTTTTTTTGTGTAATGAATGCCTCTGTGCTGTAAAGCCACCATTTAAACATGTAAAGGTGAACGCGTGATTCGCATGGGGCCGTTAACCGGATTCCATCAATCAAAGTGGTACTGTCATAAGGAATAAGGCACATGTAAGCACAAAGAAGTGGCAGTAAACATATGTAACTCACAATAAGGAGATGCAAGTGCGCCTGCGTGGGGGTAAGCAGCTTTCAGCATAGCAAATGTATGTTGTTTTGTACAGATGTAACATATATATATATATATATATATATATATATATATATATATATATATATATATATATATATATATATATATATATGT
>NC_056737.1:1781176457-1781356457 GCF_019279795.1 Protopterus annectens | reverse complement strand
TGTTTACTTGTGGAAAATGCGTTGCCTGTAAGAATATTCTTACAGGTGCCTCATATACTTTTAAACATAATAATTTTAAAATACATTATACTACATATTTTGACTGCAATTCAGACAATGTTGTTTATGCAGCTATCTGCACATTGTGTTCAGCATTTTATATTGGTAAAACAATACGCAAGCTGTCTACAAGAATCAAGGAGCATTGTGCGGCTATAAGAAAATGTGATTTTAGTAATGCCCTAGCTAAACACAGTCATATGTGTCCTTTGTCTACAGGATTTAAATTCATTGTGCTTGATTATGTTTATATGTTTTTTGGGGATAGAAATACTTTATTGGAGGTTAAAGAATTAAGATGGCAACTAAGGTTAAATGCTAATGCCCCACCTGGACTAAATGAAAGTTTAAACATTAAATGTTTTTTGAAATGGCACAACTAACTACACATTTACTAGTGGTAGGCTTTGTTTACTTTTGAACAGGGTTCTAAATACATTATACATAATTCAGTTAGTGGAATGTCTTGCTTCAACAGGATTCTTATTACATAATTCATGAGTTATATTTCCTAATTGGTCTACAGTATGACTTGTCATTTCACCATTACTTTGGTTATATATACAGGATTGTATTGTAATTGTATGTTATTCTGAAGAAGTCCAACATATTAAATTGGATGCTAATTACTGGCTCTCAGTGTGTTTTTTCGACATTGCTATTGGATAATTCTGATTTTTACGAAGTTTTTTGGATATAGTTTCAGTTCTTCGTTGAATTTTAAAGAGTTTTTTCAGTGTGTGTGTATATATATATATATATATATATATATATATATATATATATATATATATATATATATATACACATACAACAGTTATTGATATATGCACATACACACAAAACAAATATATATGTCATTGTAGATATACACATGTACATAACTAGGTTACTTTACAGCAATTACGGGTAACATATGTTCAGAAAGGGCATACGTTACTGGGAGGTCCAATAAACAAACGTTTACCTCCCACACCGCCCAGCTAGGCCGGTCAGACATACAGACAGGCAATAAAGATAAATACACTGCTGCTGTCCAAAACACTGGCAGGAAAGTACCAGTGTGAGAGATCTGCAAGGTCTACACTTTAAACACGGATAACGGAGTCCCTTGCGGCACACCAAAAATTCACTCTATGTGCGAACCCCTGGTTATCGATGTGAGCAGGATGTAAGTGTACATGGAACAGTAGGTTGTGCAAGTGTAATAACACATGGGTTGACAAAACATATGACATGTGTCCCGAGACGGGTAGAGTGGGCAATGTGTAGGGGTGTGCTCATACCCCAGCTGCGCTCACAGTAAATATTTGTCATGAGTGCTGTAGAGGGGTGCCAGGTAGGTGAATCATGGATATGCAATAATGGGCTTAACTGTGCAGGTGCTGGTTGGCAGAGATGTAGTAGGCACGCCCAGTGGAAGTCATTAATATTCCTATGTGGGCATAGCAGAAGCCTATACCTCCCAAACCTGAAGAGCACATCTAATGGATAGTCTGTAAACCATTGGGGGAACACATAGGGACTATATCAGTGCCATGTACCCGATTAGCATGGACGTCCATATTTATGAATCATAATGTAACAAAGTCCAACTAAAACACTTCCAGAACTAGTGATATGAGGTGGACAGGTGGTGGAATACAGGTAATGACTGATTGCAACATGTATGAGTCATAAACTGCATGTACCTCGACAAACGTGAATGAATACATATGCCCTGTGACTGTCAATGTGTCTGGTCAATAGAACCAATCATGTAAATGTGTCCCTCAGGGTGTTATGCAGTGTCCCTGATACAGTGTTCATTCTCCCCCATTGGTATGTGAGGTCTGCTAGTGATGGAAAGCGCATATTTCGCTGACCACATTAGGTAGATGATAACATAATAGTAATAGATTTGGATTACCACCTGTTCGCCTTTGTGATGGCAGTTGTGTCCTGCAAAATGAATGTTATGGCACATGGCCTGTGATTTCGGGAAAAGAGGTCATATATCGTGTGTAGTGGTGTCATAAAATGATTTTGTTGTATCAGAAACAGTTACATGTTATAGGAAACAGTATTAGCAACTATAATGCTACAAGAATAACCTTGACGTATGCAAACCGGTGAAGTAGTCAGTTTACTACTGGCTGTGGGCATGTGTTGCCTTGCCAAATGTGACAGCTCTACATATAGGTCCTATAGGGCTGCCACCATTCCGAATGGCCGAAGTGGGACCTGCTCTGTAGAAATGTCAGATGTACCAGGGCAGAACATACCTACAACCATGCATAGTACAGAAATATACATATTAGCACAAATCAAAGCTTAGTCTAGCAGCATTCAAGTTGCTTATGTTACTTCACATAACATATCGACGTGTCACGTATACAAGAACCATTACATGCAACTATTACAGACACGTAGAATATAAGAATGTCCTCTAATCAGGACAGTTGCAATGGTTAGAGTATTGTCACATGACACATATGCCTAATGAGGGACTGTCCCATGCAAAGTGGGAAAGGTGTTACTCCTACAGTCTCCCGTCATCCAATCTAAAAGGTGGAAAACCTACATTAGGTATGCGGTAGCATGACCTGGCAGAGAGCTGAGTTAACCAAGTAACATTCACATGTCAGCATTGCAGAGTATCGGTTCCCATGTATCAGCCAGATGGGAGCAGATTGTATGAGGAACACGCATGTAATATGATTATGTCACTGGACAGGCTGCCGAGTCCGTACAGTCGAACGCCTGCCATCGCCTAATGGTTAGACATACCCGATACTGTATAGTCCGATGTAATATGCATCACAAGGGATCGCGCACATCCGGCGTGGGTGACAAATGTCAGCACAAATGTCGGTGAGCGAGTGGGTGTAAGCGCGTTTGTCTACCAGTATGCCAGTAGAGCACTGTTAAAGAAATGTGGAGTCTAAATGAGTATAAGGGACTGTAACCAGAGGTCAGCAGTGTATAACACCATGCAAACCCACGCACAACCGCTCCCACCTGCTGGAATGTGCTTTACCTACTCCGTATCCTAAGGCGTTGTTCTGTCCGCAAACAAAGAACCATCTTTTGCACATGTTGGTAGCAATACCCTGTGCACACAGCTCATGTGAATTACCAATACACCATGGCATATGTACAGGCAATAGACAGTACAACACACATACCATACAGCACAGTCATCCAACAGTATAGCAATGTACTGGCAGATATGTCTGTACCACTGGTGTTTGCAGACCTGGCCGTCCTGTGTTTCAGTGTGTGAGCATGCCCAGTATGACTGTTACGCATGTTGTTGACTGACATTACCATCATACCATCATGTGTTTGTGCATGCCAAGTATGGTCAACTGGATCGCATGTGTCACATGTCCAGATAGTCAGTACTGTGGTGCTGACCCCTGCATTGTACACCAACAGGTGGCATGCTGTGTCTGCAGGGTAGCTAATGGTCATGTGGCATCGACAGTTGCCACATTTCTGCACAGCGTGGGGGGACATGCAACTGCATCCACAGTCCCACACAGCACCGGGGGTGGTGCACATGACTCTCACATGTGTACGTTAGAAGGGGGACACAACTGACAGTTGTACACATTTGCCACTACTGTACTGATATTCCAGGTACTCCGTTTCAGTGTGTGGACCTACCTAAATTGCTGGTTGGAGGCATACCAGTGTATGTCAGATCCTAGCTTTAATTACCAGCATAGTGGTGTCGGATGTCCTAGCCTTCGCAACCTCCATCCAACTGCCTGGCCTGCTGTAGTCTGTGTGTGTCTGTGGGGTTGGGGTCATTCATTGGGCATATCCAGAGGCCATTGTATAGCGTTTGTCTGTATTAGTCTACACCTGTCCAGCTGTATGACACTTGTGTGGGCTGTATGGACACACATGATGTTCAGCCCATAACCTGCAGTGGGTTAGGACACCCTGTGTACTACTGGCTACTATTGTGACCCTGGTATGTGCTACAGATGTCATGGTGCCACTATGGACATGTACTGTCTGCTGCCCTAACAGTCGGCCACCAAATTCCCTGGTATGCTCACATCCATACCATAGCAACGGCTAAATACACATTATAATACAACTGCCAATTGTGAGGTCTATTGACTTACCTTGGGGGTGTTCCGGACCTGAGGACGGTGCTGGAGGGCTGCCTATGTCGGATGCACACAGTGCACTTCCTATACATGGCTGAGCACAGGTAGTGTCATGTTTGGCATCCATTGTACTGTCTGTGCGAGTCAGAGAGGGTGAAATCCCTGGGTACCTACTGTGTCAGTGCATATGTCTTGTGTTGCCTTTTTGCCAAGAGCAGGTCATACTGTGCACGGCCCTTTCACCTACTGAGCCCAGCTCAGGTAGTTCCTCCTCCAAGTCACACTGTGCCTGTACAGGCCTTGGCATTGGTGGTGGGCCATGTGGCCCTGCCCCATGCTGTTCCTGCTGCAACTGTTACTGCAGGATCAGATTGTGTAGTATAGCAAATACCATAACAATTTGTGTGCATGTAGCAAGTGAATACTGCAAGGCTCCACCGGATGTGTCCAGACACCAGAACCATGACCTGAGTATCCCAAACACATGCTCAGTTATATGTCTTGCCTGTGCATCTGCCTCATTATGGTGTGATTGTTCAGGTGTGTGTGCATTGCTGATGGGTGTCATCAGCTACGACTCCAGTGGTTACCCAGCATCCCCCACTAGGAGACTGTAGGGGATGTCCATATTGGCAAAGGTGTGGTACAGCTGCGTCAGATGCCATATATCAGAATTGTCATAGCTTCCAGGGCAGACAGCATACACATTCAGGTTAATGCCCTGGCCATCGCATATGGCCTAGCTGTTGGAGGGTATGCCCCTGCAGTTAATGTAGGCCCTACCCTGCTCACTGGGTGGTGCTTTGATGCGTACGTGCGTGCAGGCTATAGCACCCAGTACCCCAGGGTAGTTAGCCAGTAGTAGGGCTGTTGACATTTACTCACCAGACCTATTTGCAAATGTATGTGTTGACAACCCAGTGTCTTGGCTGATTATGCGATCTGTGGACACTATATAGGATAGCAACAAAACACACTCAACACCTCCTGAAGCTAGCCACCCACAGATACCTACACATAGGGTATGACTGCCAAAGACACGCACCTGTCATGCCTTGGAATTGAGCACCTATCTGTCTATTCTATTACACTACAGCATTATGCAGTAACAGAAAGCGCTACTGAGATTACTGGATCACAGCACTCCCAGAGGCATACTTCTAGGTGAGTGACATCATCAGCAAAGGCAAAGACGCTGATAGGGAATGTACAGAGTGTGAGCTGTCTAAAAATATTACTCTGTCCCCAAGCAGCTGGAAACAAACACACACACACATGGCAGGGCTAGGATTAGAACATAGACCTAACTACCTTATCACACTACAGCATTACTCATTTACAGAATCTACACTATTATGCAGTAACAGAAAACGCTATTGTGATTACTGGATCACAGCACTCCCAGAGGCATACTTCTAGGTGGGTGACATCATCAGCAAAGGCAAAGACACTGGTAGGGAGTGTACGGATAGTGAGCTGTCTAAAAACATTACTCTGTCCCCTGGCAGCTGGATACAAACACAAAAACACACGCACGGCAGGGCTGGGATTAGAACATAGATCTGACTACCTTATCACACTACAGCATTACACAGTTACAGAACGCGCTACCAAGATTACTGGATCATAGCACTCCCAGAGGCATACTTCTAGGTGGGTGACATCATCAGCAAAGGCAAAGACGCTGATAAGGAATGTACAGAGTGTGAGCTGTCTAAAAATATTACTCTGTCCCCAGGCAGCTGGATACAAACACACACACACAGCAGGGCTGGGATTACAACATAGACATGACTACCTTATCACACTACAGCATTACACAGTTACAGAACATGCTACCGAGATTACTGGATCACAGCACTCCCAGAGGCATACTTCTAGGTGGGTGACATTATCAACAAAGGCAAAGACACCGATAGGGATTGTATGGAGTGTGATCAGTCTAAAAGCATATTAGTGTCCCAAGGCAGACGGAGATGAACACACGGCAGTGGTGTGAGCAGGACAACTGACTATCTACGGAGCACTTGTTACAACACTACATAGATACGAGATACGCCACAGACAGTACACCTTTCAAGACAGTCAATATGACCTTCTAGGAATGCAGACATCGACATGGATGCTGGCAGTTACGGTGTACATACCTGTGAACCAGTGTGTTAAATTTAGGAGTCCATCCTGAAGTGGGGTATGCCCATCTGATGCTTGGATGACCACTATCGCTATACAGGATAACAATGGTCATGCCCATACACAGAGGCACACGACCGACACAAGGTGTCACTGGGCATGCTCGCACACTTAGTAGCACACGTCAGTCTGGAATGCACTATGTGTCCATCTACACAACGGTGTACTGGGCATGCTCACACACTTAGTAGTGAAGGGCTGTCTTGTATGCACACAGATTCTAAACAAGGAAGGGCACAGTGTGTCGATAGTTATCACTGTTAGCATGAACGCTGTATGACATATGTCTGAGGGCTGTGTTGTATGCACACAGATTCTAAACAGGGAAGGGCACAGTGTGTCGATAGTCATCACTGTTAGCATGTACGCTGTACGACATATGTCTGAGGGCTGTTTTGTATGCACACAGATTCTAAACAGGGAAGGGCACAGTGTGTCGATAGTCATCATTGTTAGCATGTACGCTGTACGACATATGTTTGACACCAGTCTTCTACACAATGTCTGCTGCTGTCCATCACCTTAGCTGTACCAATCACCTTAGCTGTACCAATCTAAACCTGGCACACTAATACCACCCATGGTGTTGTCCTGGCAGGAGTGGGTACTTCGCACATGTAGTACCATACATAGACAAAGAACCTGAGACCAGGTAAACACCCTGACACCTACAGGACAACTGCATTGTATGTGTATGCTAAAGAGTGCTAGATGTGTAGCGTTCATAATCATAGTTGCCAATCTAGATCCATCAATGGAGAATACTGACATCTGTGCAGTGAGAACACCTGGCATAAGGCTCAGTTGTGCACAATAGCACTACCACTGTATACCTCAGCTACAGACATGTGGGCCATAAGACCGTTACGGACTGCTCCAGGTGTTAGTGTCCCCACGTATATGAAGGCCACTCACATGCACTGACCAGTACACTCTCAAAAGCCATCACAGATGTGTCAGGTGCAGATCACAGTAGTAAATGCCGCATTGTAGAATGTAGCCCTTACACATCACCGTGTCCTTAGACCAGCAACACACATCCATACATTAGTACAACACCATATTACTCATGACCAGTTGACTGTACGTAGCTCTACAGCAACTGTGCAGACTACCCATGTACTGACAGGGTTCCATCATGTGTTATGCAATGCACTGATACCACTATTCATAACCAGGTCGGCTGTACATATAAAAGGGGCCCTGGGTCTTATACAGCTGTAACAGATAACTGTTGCTGTATACCAGGCAACACAGCCATACACATATGCATGTAACCACCATGGATATGAACATGCCCCCCCCACACACACACACACACACACACACACACACACACACACACACACACACAACACATATGTACATAGCATAGCTAATGCTGTCCTTCGTGCAGACACGTGGCTACAGCGATTACACGCATGCACATGAAAGGTAGGTCCATGGCTGTTCAATGCTAACAGTACATAAGGTAGCAATGTTAACATTCCCTCTGTACTGGTTACCCATGACAACTATCATATCATACAACAGTCCATGTGTCATGCATGTCACACATGTTCACCAATTGCAATGCATACAAACATGGCTGCATGACAGGAATGTAGGACCTATACATATGTACATGTAGTGGTGTGCATTTAGCTACCATGCATGAGCAGTAGCTGATGTTTGCAGTTGATCTGTGCCCTACTACAGCGTGCAGTTGCAATGCAGTCCCATCATTGACACCTGTACATAGTGAAATACTGACAATACGGAAAGATGTACATCAGGTATGGATGGATGTGTGTACATAAAGTGGTGGGCCACCTTTGCAGATGGATGTTTGCTGAAGACAGCTCACAGGTGTGTCACAAGCCATCCTACCATAACATGTGCAAACAGTAAGCTATGTTTCCAGTAATTGAAGGTGAAGATATACAACCTACACAGCAGTCAGGGTGTCACTGACTGTAAAGCAGTTGACACCTGTAAAACCTAAATCCTCCCATGTGCATATAGCACCACACTTGCCGAAGGTAGCATCGGTACACATTGTAATGCAGACAATACAGCTGCATGTCTGTCAGACGTATCAGAAGATAGCAGGTGTTTGATTCACAGTACTGCCATGTGTGTTTGCTTGTGTGACCATATATGCCAGGTATAGTGGGGAATACATCCCAATTATTACACACCCCTGTACACTGTTGTAGAGATCTGTACATACTGCAGTGTAGACAGCAAGACATAGGCAGGGGTGGTGTGTGTATCACACATGTTAGCTATCTGTATGTGCATGACATGTGTGGACTCCGGTGTGTGTATGTGTATGTATGTATGGCTGTCTGGTGCATGGAGTGAGGATGTATGCAACCATTGAGAACAGATAGGGCCCCTAACCCCTCAAGGTGATGCAATCTACTACCCTGTTGATGCCGTCAGTCTTACGCATTACTGACTACCTGTACATGTTCATTCTCTATGTCGCATCATGTGGGTGCACAGTACTGTAATGGTGATTACCACATAGGCAGGGGTCCTTACCTCAACACTATCAAGTGTGTGTTACAGGGTCGTTGACCCCATGAGTGTGAGCATGTTACTGTGTGTGTCTGTGTATGTCTGTGTGTGTTCACATCCTGTAATATGACAGTGTTTTACTGCTACACAGTGAGTCCTCATGCTATCCACTGGCCCTTACCCTTGACATCAGCTAGACCACTGTGTAAACTCCCCGCACCATGTAGCTGTACCTGTGATGTCACCTGGTATGGCTGCCCTGTCTCTAGCCACTGTAGCCTAGTACACAGCTCACATGCTCCAGGATCAGTAGGTGTGTAGAGATCTATGGAATGTCAACCTTTCTAACAGTGAGGTTGAGGCTACATATAGCATGCTGGTATTGCCATCCATGCCTGTGAGTACTCCACATTTACACATGTGAAATTGCAAACACTGGTACTTAATGGCACATGCAATTAGACCTTAAGGAGGGAAGCAGAGCATCATTACCATCATAATGTTACTGTTGTTACCAAGACACATACTGTGAACATAAAACAATGCATTCTAACCGCAAACACTGTTACATAATGGCACATGCAATTACACCTTAAGGAGGGACACAGGGCATCATTACCAACATGCTGTGACTGTTGTTACCAAGACACATACTGTGAACATAAAACAATGCAGTCTAATCCTATACTACATGGTATGTCTGCTGCATGCCAACAGTACACAACAATTGTAATATACATCTATCTCACTATTCTTTTCACCCTGTGCATCAGACCATATGAGCATGTCCCTGCACCAATGGTGTGGATGACAGGGATGCGGCACAGGCATCATCATATGCACAGGGTGATAATGTTTGCCAGGGGCCTAGGCTACACCAGTGGATGACATCATGTGTGTGGGTTAGGGCCTGTGATCTACTTGGACATGTGTGGTTATTAGGCATGTGGGTGTTGATGCCCTACAGATGTTATTGGTGTGTGCATCTATGTGTGCACACAGTTCTGCCATGTATCTGGCCTACACAGGGGTATCATTGACAGCTCCAGATTGTACAGACCAGGATGTACAGCTCACTGTGTCCGGCCATGGCCATGTGACCTGTGCCTGCCAGGGGTTGCATGGGCAATACCAGACAGAGGTACAGAATGGGTACTGTCCGATGACACATGTCCACTGGAACAGTGTTCCCACTGGGACCATCCAGGGCCACGTCCACATGGCCTGCTGTCTCCTGGTGTGGACAGTGCAGCATCAGCTGCACTGCTGCTGCTACCAGCACTATGGGAGTGGGCATGTGAGGTAGCTCATTCGCGTAGACCTGCACCAGGTGGTGTAGCTGGCCTACGTCCACGTGGCCTATGCCTCACTCCTACCAGATGTTCCAGCACAGACAGCTCACATTCACGAATTGCCATGCCACAGTCAAGGATTCCAACCATGTCACCCAATCGCCTGTCCAAAACATCAGCAATCTGCTGTTGAGCATTTGCCAATGCCTGGATGTTTTCATTTAAAGAACAGATAGCAGCCCTCTGAAGCCTCTGCCCTTCTCTGTTCTGCCATTCAGCATGTGCCTGTGCTGCCATTACAGTCTGAAACATGTGTCTGGTGACACCAGCTGCTGCGCTCTGTCGTGCAGGTGCATGTCGGCCAGGGGTCCTCCTACGAGCAGCACTGGCCATATGCCTGTGTGGCACATCTGTGGTCATTTCACTGACATGATGGTGTGATGACACACCTTCCATAGCCACCACACGTTCCTGTTCCAAGCTAACACACGGTAACTGTCCTTCCTCTATAGCCACTGGTGATGGGGTATGTGCTGGCATGAGAACTGTGTGCGGAGAAGAGGGGGATATAGGTGGGATGGCAACCAAAGGCACAGATTCAGCACCTGACAACCCTGCCTGTACCTCAAGCATATGTTCATCACTGCTAGAGTCTGTGGGGACACTAACATCAGATGGACCGCAGGAGGGCAACGCACCTACATCACCTGTGAAGGCAAACAAAGACTCTACATTACAATAGAGGCAGACACACACAGACACACACACAGACGCACACAGACACACACAGAGAAACACACAGACACACACACACAGACATACACACAGACACACACACAGACACACACACAGACAACCATGCACAAACACAGACAACCATGCACACACAGACAACCATGCATGTGATATGACAGAAGGCATGCAGCATGCATGTGATACAGCAGACGGCATGCAGTGCAGACATTAACAGTGTTAGTTAGATTACATCCCTGGGTTGCACACACCAGCAAGCATGTGTTATAGCAGAAGCCATGCATTTCACACAATCATGGTAGTAAGCATGCATCCCTGTGATACACCATGTGGACCAGCACAGGTTAACAGTACACATGGCTGATGTGAGGCATATGTCCTTGACATTAACATGTAGTATGACATGTAATCTGCTGATGAGTGCAGTGACATGCATACATGTTTGACACAATGGTGTCCTGACACATGTACAGCGGTGTAATGGTGTCACATTGCAGTGTTGTCTGTATGCCCTACAGATAGAATGATATTTTAGCAGATGTGTATGACCATTGAGGGTGGTATGAGACATCTATATTGCTATACAGTGTGAAGTACAGACACAGTGCCATTGCATGGAATCATGAGGCGTCTCTATTGCTATACAGTGTGGAATACACATGCAGTGCATAGCCATGACTGCGTGCATACACAATGCATACATACTGTGGACTGTGACCCACGTCGCTGAGGTGTATACACACTAAACCATGCTGTGTCATGTGTGACAGGTCACTGGAGGACATACCGATCACACCCCTGCACAACTGCTAACATTTCTTAGCTGCCTGTCAACCATGTCCACACATGGCAGACTGGTCAATACACCATGTTCCGCATGACATTTATGTACCACACACACGAGGTGCACGGCGGACAGTGATGTCCAACAGCAGCAAGGGAAATGTACGGTATCTCTGGCCTGATGTGGTGTCTGAGTATGTATGTGGAAGCTTTACAGGTGACTACTTTCATGCTGTGACACAGTCATGATGTGCAACACATTGTATGTTGTCGAATTAAGTGACACCTCCACAAGCTGTGCACAGGCTGTTAGGATGTCCAGTGTTCCACATCTACTATATAACCATTCAACAAAGGCTATAGTTGGACCATGTGTAGACAATGTGCAACAGGGTGTACACACATACACATCACATCTACTGTGTGTTAATGCATGTCTCTGGCCATCCTCCATGGCCATGTGTGAACATGTGTTGGCCAGATGTGTGTGATGGCCATCTATTTCACATGTCTGTGTTGTCCCATATGACATACACCCATAGATGTCAGGTACTCCAGTGTCTACAGGGTTATACAGACAAAGGGTTGTATGGTTGGTATGTGGGGTATGTTTTATGGGATAGTGTGACAATGTTGCAGCCGGACCACTACATGTCTGGGACATGTCAGATGGTACATCACAATGTCTGCACTCATTGCAGGGGCACATTCCACAATGGTGAATCATGTGGGCTGCCCATATCCCAGCTCACTGTGTAGTACTGTTTGTGTACCCCACATGTGTTGTTCTAATGTATAGTACATATTCCTACATTGAACGACGCCTCCACCATTGTATGGACAGCTGTCCACACATCTAGCAATGACAGTTACTGTGGTTTCATGTTGGTGTTTCATTTGGTTTGTATATATTGCACATGGGTAGCCAGTGTGATTGATGAAAGCTGCGACCTGTATATTGTGACTGGACCATACATTATGTGTACATGTGTTAACTGGCCACATGGTGAATAGATCTGTGCATTCACATGCCTGATACTGATAACTGTCTCACCTGCAACAGACTGCTGTCTCTGCGGCACACCAGAGGTACCTGTATAGGGGTGACACAGCAGTTTGATCATTATCCATGACTGTATGACAGCTACAGGGTGCACTTTGCATGTTAACACATTCACCAGTACAATAGCATATACTATGGAGTATGCACATGTGTGCATACACAGGGTAGCATACTATAGTATGCGGCATGTATGTAAACATACCTTGCATATGATGTTACATTACATAGTGTACAGTGACACATGCGACTAAATGGGATGTAATATTTATATGTGCAGTAGTGACTTACCAGGCAACTCCAGGCTCTGTGGTTGGGAGACACCCACCTCCACGATGGCAGCTAGAGTTTGTGGATGCTGTTCTGATGGGGTCCCCAGGCTGGCCAGTAGCTCCTCGGTAGGTGTGAGTGGGGGCTGGGTTGGTGGCCCACCACCTGTTCTACCTTGTTCCCTGCCGATTGCATCAGCACGCTGTTTCGCATGTCGGATCAGGTCCGTGCAGTGTCTGTGCACCTGCTGGTAGGTGCGGTTATGGCCACCCACATCATTAACCCTCCTGCGAAGTTCCTGCCACAGGTCATCACGCTGCTGGGCATGCTGTGGCACATGGCTGAACAGTACTTCATAGTTATCATGGAGGGCATGCTGTGGCACATGGCTGAACAGTACCTCATAGTTATCATGGAGGTATGGTATGAGGGCATCATCCTCCAAGCGGCTATATGCCGGCAGTTGTGATTGAGGGATTATCTGTAAGACATAATGATGGAGACAGGTCACAGCATCTCAGAGATGCACAGAGATACAGATGCACATTCATGTGTATTACATTTAGTACTTATGAACAGTTGTCAGTGCAAATCATCATGACACTCACATGACTGACATGTTTGTTTCACACACATGTAACACCCGATGGGGATTGGATATTATCACCATATATGTGTGTCACCTCATTACATTGCTCATACTCCATGTGAATGCTGTCTTGATGTGGGCATGTCTGTTTGCCTGTACTGGTGTTCTTACCTATCAGCACATGCCTGGATGTGTGCACATTAATGCTGTTGACCTTGATGCTGTGTATATGTCACATATCATCACATACACTGCCTTCACGGACATGGGCAGTGACAATGCAGACATGCGCATGGAAACCTTTACATGCATGTGTTTTGCCATATACATCTACACGGCACTGTACAGCAGTTCAACATCCTGCCATGTATCACCTGTGTTGCACATGTGATACACATGGGACAATGGCTAGCCAGATGGTATTCGCAGGGATGGTTATCAACTATAGCATGTACGGCCAAGATCATGTAGTAGTGTGTATGCTCTGGGCCATGTATGGGCATAGGATGTCAGGTTTTCTAGCTGTATCCGACAGCCATGTTCCCGCCGACAGGTGAATCAGTGCCACATTACTGATCCAGACAGTCACTGATACATCTACCATGCGGTCATCGCACCATGTATGACAGAGATGACATATGCAGCTTTGCTGGACAGGGTTGCATGGTATGGCAGGAGTATGTCACATGTATGGCACAGGGATCTGTCCAGCATGTGGCGACCCTTGTACTAGGAAGGTGGCTGTCCATGACGTATGTCTTTCAGATCAGGATATGTATGTGTAGCATGTCCAACATCACAGTGTTGCACATGTCTTTATGCAGGATAGGCACCATGCTGCATAGTGGAGATGAGGATTGTGAAGGCTGGTGTCGCCCATCCAAGCATGGTCAATACCCCTTAAAGGTAATATGTGATCCGATATTGGTCACGTGAGTGCTGAGTATGGCTGTCCAATGATCTCCATGCTCATGGATGGCAGCCTGTCATGACTTAGGTTGCCTCTTATGACTACCTAATAGGCCTGGTGATGTCACTAGCTCAGGGAGGTAAACTGCACAGCACTATCCCTTACACACAGTGTCCATAATGTTGACCGCTGCCTAGGTGGTAGTTAATGGGTACAGGGTTATTAACATAGCGGTGATAATGCAATAAGCAGCTGTCAGATTGTGCACATATGTCACGTACCTCCCCACAAAGCCCATGCTGTATGTTCTCCACAACACTGAGTCAGATATTGCTCCTAGGTCATGGCCATTCACATTCTCACATATGCAGATGCCTCCCATTTGTCTGTGTGGTATGGGCTACAATGACAGGGGAGTACAAAACATTAACCCTGTTTTACTGTAGCTGCCACTGGTGTGATATGCACATGTCACACAGGCACCTTTTGTAGTGTTGCTTCTGTGAACAGGCCACTGGTAGAACACTCCTGTGACATACAAAGGTACATGTAATATACTGAGTGTAGGTGGAACACAGTATGGGTGATGATGTCCTCTGACCTGTCACAGGTATGCTATGCAGTGTGTATTCATTGGTACTGTCATCTACATCTGTACTGCTAACAACATCTACGTTGCTTAAGGTTCATAAGTTTTCAGACCATACTCAGGAGGGTAATAGTGCTGTGCCTCCCATTATGAGTGGCATCTCCACTTTTTGGGTTGTGATAACTGTTAGTGCGATCCATTCCGTATTTTCACAGACTGCCATGAACCTATGTTTTACATGGCAGTGTATGTGTAGAGCAAACTGTTTTGCCATATGTGTATTATACGACCAGGGATTTGAACAGGTCACATACAGCCGGAGTGTACCTTGTACCATCATAGTTATGGTTGCAGGGGCTCTGTAGTGTTCATGGATGTGTGATTGTGTACCTATTGGGGGGGCAGTGAGTTTATATTATCCAACACCCTATCTGTATTGCTTATTCATGCTCAGCACTTGTTCAGAACATGTAAACACTTCATGAGCTACTAATTACTATATCACTCAATCCTACTCATTTCCTACAGGTAAACACTGTTTGTCCTTACATTTCCAGCATGCTTACAGTACAACAGCTGTTGTACACACTTACCTCACATATCTTGTGAGAAATGGTTGACTAGACAGGCATGTCCAAATGTCAATTACCAGTGTTATTGCCTGTCTATATGATGAATGTGGGCAACATGAGGCAATATAGCAATCGTCTCAAGTACACAGTCAATGCTCACCTCCTAACATATGACACTACAGCCTGTGGGAGATGCACATATGTAGCTATGCTGGAGGTAATGCTCTCTCCAACCCAGACTTACCCTGACAATCATGTGGGGATGTTAAACATTTGCAGCACACCCCACTCATCACATAGTCTCAGTAGATCTCCACCACCACAGGCCACACATAGTAAGAGTACAACATTTGCGGAGCCTCTCCATACTACTCTATGTAGGCAACAGAGGCAGCCCCATCACCAAACACAACACCAATTACTTATAGCCCACAGACTCATGTGTGCCCGTCAACTACAGCCAATAGGGTGTTATAACATACCCAACACACTAGTCATAGGTGACTCTGTAGGCGGTCACACTGATGTCCCACTCAGCAGGCTACACAAGGCGATAGTCACTGTCATCTGGCTGTCGGGTAACAGGATCCATGACATAACCTATGCGCTCAGGTCACTCCTCAACAGGTACAATATGACTGTCATTCTCCACGTTAGTGTGAATGCCCTGAGATGTAACTTCCTGGACTACATGTACAGGGTCATGCGATAGCTCTCCAATCTTGTAGCCCAGGCAGGTATCGCCCAAGCCCTGAGAAGCAGTCTGCATTAGTCCAGACTGATGACACAGTACAACAACAGAATTATTCACTTCAACAGTTGCCTATGCTTCTGGTGTCATTCCAAGTTTATCCAATATCTGTCTGCTTTGAATTACATGGTCAACAAACCACAATGCTTTGGCACAGATGGCCTGCACCTGTCAGCCCTGGAATTATGGGTAACATCTAAGGCTCTTGCTGCTCCTATACTGCCTATTTTAGACATATTTCAAATAACATATTCACCATCAGAACAAGTACAGGCAAGCAAAATCTGAGGGATTGTTACTCAGTGCTTGACATCTTCATCTCAAACGCACTCATCTGAGGCACTCCTTATAATGGACCACTTTGATGTCTCTGCAGTGACTGTGACCTGCTTCTAGGCTCCGGAGAGCACCCCTGCACTGACAGGCTATTATGCAGACCACACCTTTCAGTCATGTAACCAGGACCGGAACACCCACAGCAAAGGTGTGTCCATATTTCACAGGGATGTACACACCTCCATGCTGGTTTCTTAGCACGATGCATCAGAGGCAATCCAAATGCAACTAACTGTGGCCAGAACTGCTATACAAATTGTAGCTTGCTACGGATTCCACACCATACACCACGGTTAACGACCCTCATTTCTTGGTGTACTGGAAAGTAGGGTTCAAACAGGAACTACTGATCTGACACTGACACTACCCCACACCTAACAGTGATACCTACTCATGTACCAACACATTAGGCCAACACTTTCGTGGATTAATAAACTCCATTCGGCTGGATCAGCCTATACACACTGCCACCAAGGTCAAGAATATCCTAGACCTGGACATTACCAACATGTGTGACTGGTGTTACATACCTGGGGTTATCCCCTCGTTGGTCAGTTCTGAAGGTATGCTAATCACCCTTGTTATCCACATCCCAGCACCACACCCTTCACGGAAAACACAGTAGAATATTTCTACAAAGCCAACTTCACGCTTTGTATGACGGAAGTAGTAAACGCCATGACACCCGTGCAGATGGACAATATAGTTACAAACACAGACACATTCCCAACTGCACTTCAGTAGCACTTACACGACTGCATGGATCCTGCTATCCCAAACAGAGCCATGACAGTACCCACCACATAACGGACGCCACTCTGGGGTTCCACTGCCATGGACATAATGCACGACAGAAGGAGACTGTTGCAAAGTAGGGTACACTCCCATGGGTGTGGTAGCTCCCTGGTCAGCATCAGTGGGATTCTGGGATCCCTTCTTACATCCTTCAATGCTACATATGTAAACATTACTGCGACACATTCAAAGGACTACCACTAAGAGTTATGGAGGTATGTCACTACTCTCAATGGCAATACCCACATCTGCTCTGACATACAACAGTTAGGCAAAAACATTACAGAACTGACTGATATTGGCAACAACCTGGCAGCTAACTTTTCACCCCTCTCACACCCTAAAGGGCCCATATCTATACATGATCAATGCAGAGTCCCTGCGGTCACAACTACGCAGTTCAGACCTGCTCTCTCTAAAGCCTGGAATACACACTCCATGTGACCATCCAACATCCCAGGCTGCGATTTACACAAACCTCAGAACGACATGGCTCCCCACTTGGGCACCAGATTCACTAATAGCCTTGTATCAGGCATTGTGGACCCTGAATGGTGCACAGCAACAGTCATCACACTCCACAAAGGTGGTGCCACAATGGACCAGAGGAACTATTGCCCTATACGCCTGACTAGACTGTTCTGCAAGGCTATGGAGAACATCATCATGGAAGTCATTCACAGAGACATTGTTGGCCTACAAACCTTTGATACCACCCAGGTTGGATTTGTTAGGGCCACACCATGGCTCCTACACCTGGTGTAGTCCTTTGAGACAGTTACCAAGGTAGTAGATGATGGTAAGGAGGTCCACACAGCCTATCTTGTCCTCTCATTGGCTTTCAACACCGTTCACCATTCAGATATTGTCAATATACACATCCACCTGCACAGCGACCCATATGTCTTGAGATGTTATGCAAAGTGGCTCACAGACAGGACACATGCAGTGAGGGTAGCATACCGCAGTTCCTACTGTACATCAGTTACAATTGGCATACCCCAGTCATCGGTCATAGGGACCCTCATGTTCGTTATATGCTTCCCTAAGGTACAGTCCAGCACAGAAAGACTTTCCCTGAATAGGTTTCCAGATGACTGCAAACTAGGGGCCGTGATTGATTCACCAGCTAATACACACACCGTCCATACGGGTATCACTGTGACGGATACCTGGTGTCGGTAACATGGCCTCAAGCAGCATGCCACAAGGTGCATAGACATCCCCTTTGGATTACAACAATCACCTAGTGACTATCACATAGGTGGTAGTCCCTTACATACATAAGGCATTATAAGGGATCATAGTACACACGTAGATAGCACCCACTCCTTTGATAACCTTATTGCCAAGGGGGCGTGAATATCCTTCTACATGGCCACCCTAATCTGTAATGGGTTTGTAGCCGGAACAAAGGCTGCCATTGTACCTCTATACTCCTGACTTATGAAACACGTTCAAGGGTAAAACACCCCATTTGGGGTGTACCTTATGGGACAGCAATGGCTTTAAATACCACAACATTAACACACCAACAGTATTACTCACCTCCAAAGGATGACGTATGCAGCACAACTACCGAAACCCCAACTGTAGTCATTTGCATACTGCATACTCAGAGGTGACCTCTGCTGAACATACAAGGCCCATATCCACAACAATATTGATGTATATGCTCCACATAAGCAACATAAGCAAAAGCCACTGAGAGCAACATGCTCTGGGATATGTACCCAAACGCAATGATGGTTGAATGAGTAGCATGTGCTGGAGGGATACATTCCTGAAACGGACACTCACCATGCTTTGGAACATGATTCCTATGTACATCAGGCAGGGACCCTCACTAGCACTCTTCATGAGATACCTCGATGGGTGGATGGGGAACAGACATGTACACCATGGATCACTGCAGTGGCTGTACTGTACACAGGTGCAGGAAACAAATGGCTGTACTGTTCACAGGCACAGGACACTAACTTAGGGAGGTGCCACCAGTGAAAACACTGTATTAGGGCTTACAAATGGACTTGGCTAGACAGCATAGTACCTAACTATGAACCTATGAAGCTATTACATGTCTTTTGTGCATGGATAATTGAGTAGCTCTTCCATTTCAATTAGCTATCATGGTGTTACACTGTCTGGTGATTACAAGACATATGTATCCTGTTATTGTGTATTGTACATTCCAATACACATACCTTATGTTTGCATAATATAACAGTCATGCTGTGTAAAATATTTGACATATCTACCTACAATACTGTACTTTTCACATTTTTTAAACCATATCCCATAATGAAAAGCATAATTGCACAGCAGGACCACCTCAGGCATGTTATTCTCATTATATGCCCATGCATAAACCTACTGTTACAGTATATCAACATAAACTATCCCCTGTTATGGTACATACTTGTTGGACAAACCCTACCACCGAGAGCGGCTGGAGTGGAATTGCTATGTTTAAAGCCCTTATGTAGCATCCCTTGTGGTGTATGAGGTGTTTACCTTGTGGCCCACAGCAGTACACACAATTTCTACAAGTGTTACTATGCTCAACAAGACATCAGTACGTAATACCTTTTCCCACTGTATGCATTGCGTACACTTTCATTAATACAGAACAGCATTACATACACTAACATACTGAGTGTTCTACGTACCCTATTAGTGGTCCGAGTATACGATTATATCTGTGTTACTCCTTTCCTCTTTAAATGGTTCAATGGTATGAGCATACTGTTTGAATGTTTGGCAAGCCATCGTTTTATACGTGGATACCTGTAACATGTGGTATCCTGCCACCAATTGGTGTTCCAGAGTAAATTATTACATGCACATCAGCTGTGCAGCTACTCCATTGACCAATTACATGGCAACAGTGGGGTATAATTGAATACTCCACTTGGGCGTTGTCCTTTTGCCCTACCTTCAAGGGAGATGGTCTGCATGTATTTTATTGTGATGAATTGCAACAGCTATATGGGGAGACACAGATACTTTGAATTCATGTCCCCCGTGGATTGTGTGTGACAGCTAGAGTAAATAGTTCTACATGTGAGTGTAGCTGTTATCTCAACCATCTGATACGAGACTATTGCAAACAAAACCTGTAACATCGGCGTCTGTTCCATTGTACAACAGCAACGATTTCACATGGCGCGATTAGAAGTGTGTCTCGACACTTCTGTAGATGTCATTGAGTGAGTGGATGTTTGTGATGTTATTATCATCTGTATTGCAATTGTTTTGGGTGTGGGGGAGATGTAGGTGGGTGTACATAGCATATAAAGGTTTGTGGGGACTGCATTTATATATATTCCATATGTGCATGGGGGCCCCTTCCCTAATTGAAGACCTGTCATTTAGTAGACTAATACTATGGTTATTGCAGGCTTATTCATTAAACCATTGTTAATTGGTTCCTATATAACATGCAGGTGATGTTGATCCTTCAATCCCTCTGAAATACATCGATATGTACTGAAATGTTGCTCCATGAAAGCTGTCTCATGTATTTCTGTCACAGATGTTTGCACTCATTGCAGTTGTGTTGGTGACTCAAACTCTTTGGCTTGGGTTGCCACCTTTTCAAATGGCCATAGTGGGACATTTGCATGGCACACATCAGGGTTTAGAGGCCGGCACATACTCATTGTCAGTACAAAGGGTAGAACTTACTTTTGCCCTAAATAAAACCTTATTCTTGTAGCACTTTAGTTGCTTATTATGTTTCTTGTACAATTTACGTATTTGAGAGACAGAAATGACTATTTAATGCAACTATTACTTAATGTATGGGACATCATTATGTCCTACAATCTCGGTACATTTGCCCTTTTTAATATTTGTTGTCAGGACACAACTGGCCAAAGAGGGACTGTCCCTCTCAAAGTGGGACAGATGGTAACCGTATGCCTAAGGCCAGCTATGACCACAACTACTGTAATAATCTACCTCCGAGTTAACACGAACAGACACATGATGCAAACACACACACACACACACACACACACACACACACACACACACACACACACACACACACACACACATTACAGTCCCATGGAAACACACACCGCACTCTCAACATGCACTTACACACACTACAGCAATTGGAACCACACTTAAACACAGTACCTACCTGGACCGCAGCACCAGCAGCAATAACTAAATGTCCATTAACATTGTGATAATATTACTCATGGTTATAGTGTTCCAGTACTGTGGTCTTTCGGTCTTTAAGCCTCATGATTATGCCTGTCGATATCGGTAGGTAAAGCATTCTGTAGTTGGCAGTATCCTACTTATTTGTACCTCCATGGTTGTGTACAAGTCATTAACCTGTCTGTATATTCACAGATATATGTATTTCCGTATATATCGACATACATCTCTCTATCAACCTTTCTATCCCTATTATATATACATATATATATATATATATATATATATATATATATATATATATATATATATATATATATATATACAGGGAGAGGGAGAGAGAGTGTACACACCTTTCATTGGGTACATGGCAGTGTATTCTGTTTGCTGAACTCTGCCCTTTTGTGTTTTAACCTGTCACAATATACACCTGCCATTGGTACATCTTGGGTAGCTTAGTGGTAGGTGATTGTGTACAAGGATGCATGGTCTACTCCTGCCAGTGGTCGTTTTACCTCTCAGAGCAGGCACTGTTAGTACAAGGGTGAATAATGCTGGTTTCACCTGTTCTGGACATCTTTGACCATGATCTGCGCGGAATTCGGCAAAGCTTAGACCTGTTTTGCACATATCCGTGTAGTCATGTTTAAACGATGCTTACCGTCACTTGCCTCCACATAAACCCACTAACATGTGCTTAAATGTGCTCTAATGACCTGCATCCAACATCCATTATTCGTGCCATCGGGATTACGTAACGGACCTTGCAGGACGTGGAACCGGGTACATACACAACACAGTCAGGGGCTTTACCACTTGGTCATCTGGTGTTTGTACAGGTGTTAATGGTGTTTTGTATGTGGACTGTACTACGGCTGTTCCTCCATGCTGCAGTCAAATGTGTAACTCAGTTAGTTTACACATGGATGATACCAATTCATGGTATGTCCAAGTGATGTTTAATGGATGTGCTCCAGCATTGGGAATCTATGTCAGAGTGAGCCACACACTGTAATGTGCTACACCTTGACACAACCATAACTGGAGAATGCTGGGGTGGCAGATACCTGTCATGGGTACTCCCCATGCTTTGGCACTACATCCCTAATTACATTATATGGAGGCCCTCATTAACACACCAGGGAATCCATGCAGAGTAGGTGGGGAACAGTGGTTACACACGTGGATCCCGCAATTGGCTCTGCTCGGGACAGTTGGTTAATCGATGGGGTGGCGATAGCAGACACATTTTGCCTAGGCTGCTGAATGGCCTCTGACAATCAGGCATGTACCTACCGATGTACCTAGGAACCTATACATACAGTATTAACATATTCTGTTAGCTTCGTTTACTGTTCAGGTGTTGACTTTCCTTGTTCCAATAGCTGTTGTGTGTGCAATAGTTGAGGGCTGCCTATGTAGGATTCACACAGTAGGCCACTTATACATTACAATTTGCAGGTGGTCGTGTGTGTGTGTGCCATCCGTTTTACTGTGTGTGCAGGTGGAGAAGTGTGTCAGTCCATAGGGGCCTACACTGTCAGTATATGTGCTATACGTTCCCTCTTTGCCAAGGCGTGGGCATATTGGGCACACCTTCGTCTGCCTACTGGGGCTGGCACAGGTTGTTTGTGGTCTGAATCCCTCTGTGCCTGTGATGGCCTTGACAATTGCAGAGGGCTGTGAGGGCCTTAACCATTATGTCCCTGCTGCAGCTGTTTCCGCAGGATCATATTACGTAGCATGGCACATACTATGAAGATGTCGGCACACGTGCCTGCAGAGTACTGCAAGGGTCCACCAGATATGCCCAAGCAACAGAACCGTGATTTCAGCATCCCAAACACACGCTCTATGATTATTCTGGTTTGTGCGTGTACCTCATTATGGCGTTCTTGCATGGGTGTGTGTGCATTTCTGATGGGAGTCATCTTCCACGGCTCCAGTGCATAGCCATCATCCTCCACAAGGTGGCCATATGGGATGTCCCCCCTGACAAATACCTGAAACAGCTGTGAGGCATGCCAGATGTGGGAGTCATGGTAGCTTCCAGGGCTGCCAGCACACACATCCGTGATAATGCCCTGGGCATTGCACACAACCTGACAGTAGATGGAGTGGTATCCCTTGCAGTTTATGTAGCTCCTACCATGGTCTCTGGGTGGTGACTTGATATGTAGGTGCATGCAGTCTATTGCACTCAGTATCTCTGGGTAGTGTGCCACATGGTGGAAGAGACGCATATTGCTGGCCAACTCCTCCTGAGTTTGGAGGAAGTATATATGCTCATTGGCATGTGGTAACATGGCGTCCAGGAACTGGTGGAGTACCCTGGATGCTGATGCCTGTGAGATCCCCATGATATCTCCAGTTGGCCTTTGAAAGGTACCTGTGGCTAGTATTCTCAAGCTTACACATACCTTTGTGTCCACTGGGATGGGTTCCCCTCTGTTGTTTTTGGATCTCAGGCATGGCCGGCACAGCTCAACTATCTGCTGTATGATGTCCCTGTCCACCCTGTAATGCTCTGCTATCTCCAGATCATGTAGCCCCTGGTAGGTTACCATTGGTCTGAACATGCTTCTCCTCCTCCGGGGCCTGAGGTGGTTGTCAGCATCATCCTCCACAACACCTTCAGTCTCCAACACATGCTGATGAATCACAGCTATGACAGCTCCCAACAAGTACATTGTAAAAGTTCCCCGTCTGTTTACACCGATGGAGCAGTGTTTGGGAATACACAAGTGTGTGTGAGGTGCCTTCACACGTTATACTATTATGCTTTGAACACTGATGATATCATAGGGTGTGTATGTACATTCAGAGCTGCAGGGTATCTTGTGTTGTACCACAGATACTGCTATTGTGCTGCCTTTGGTGTTGAATTACATTTAGCTGCCATGGATTACCTCTTGCCCTTGCCTCAACTTTTCTTAACGATTCCCCTCCCATTGTCTGGCATGCATCCAGCAGCCTGCTTTCTTGTTTTGTACTTTCCCGAACCAGGATTGTCTTGCAAAATGTGTTCTATTGCTGATCTACTGCAGGTTTGCTTTGCTCGGCGGTTACAGTTCTCTTTTCTTTGCAATCTGACACCTCCCCTATCCTGTTCTGCAGGTTGCTGCTAGCAGCCTTGTTAGCTGCCGTCAATTGCCCACTGTGAGTTAATAGGTGTTAATTGCTCAGTTGTACTCCAATTACCCTACTGCGGCATTTCCTTATTGTCTTCCCCTAAACTTCCTTTTTGGGCTGTGGTGCACAGCGCGTGAGTCCGCTTACCGGGTTTCGGGCACGTTTTCATCCACGTACACATGCGCTTTCGGGCACCATGTGTGCTCTCAGCTGAGCAAAGCTATACCTACATCCACGCCCCTGTCCTGTGGCTTTGCTTAGCAATGGGCAGCCCAGATTTGCATTGCTCCAATGTGCTTACAGCTGCAGTGGCACACCCCACTGCTGATGTCATGTATTCCTCCAGACCACTCCTCATTGTTGTAGCGCTGCGCTGTATTGTACATCCTTAGCGGGACATTTGCGATTCACTATTACTTGCCTCATTTGCATGGCATTGACTACTAATTCATAGTTACTGTGCCGAACACTGTCACAGGTCCTTAGCAACCCTTACAGCTTAGTTGTGGTGTGGCATGCATACCATTGACTATTATGGTGAAATCATGATTTGGGTTACATTGCTATTTTATGACATTTGTATATATTTTCCTTGTGTTCCCATTTGCGCACACATGCCCCACAGTTGTACTTTACATTACTGTGGCCATGACATTAAATGTTATTTTTTATGTGTTGTGCGTCTTTTCTTCTGCCATTGGCTGAATATTTAGCCATTGGCATATGTTAACTTTTTAATACATGAGTCTGGTCCACTTCCAAGGCGCCAATGTTCTGTTTGCCAACATGTAAACCATTTTTTTTGGTTTACATTTCTGTAGGCTTACGCTACGCCTATGCCACTTCATGAAATGCTATGTACCTTCATTTGCATGCTGCAGTACTGTGCATGGGGTGATTTGCATACCTACGCTGGGAGCTGTGCAGATCTGGCGTACACTGGTAGTGCACATGGAATTGGATGGTACCTGAATCGCTCAGCGGCCATATTTGGTGTTATTCCGCCTACGCTACGCCTGCGCCTGGCGCAAGCTTCATGAATCCCAGGGTATGTTTTATCTATTTCCAGTATACTTAGACTTTGGTTTTATTTAGTTTAAAACATTCATTAGTGTTAACTATTTATAGTATATTTTTTAACATATACATATATTTTTTGTCCAATTATATATGTATTTCTTTCTAAATGATATTTTATAAGTATAGTTACCTCTTTAAGGGTTGTCTATGCAAATTTATCATTCATGTTTTAATTGTTTTTTACAAGTTATGTGATTGTTTTTGGAGAGATATTTAAATGTGGATATGTTTAGTGATTTATGTGTTTCTGAAGAAGTCTGTGGATATACCCTGATGAAAGCACTCAAGCATACTAGTAAACTCTGGTTCTTCTTTATCCTGGTATGGCTTGGCTCCTTTTTGCTTGTTTTTTACTGTTCAAGGCTATCTCTAGGCCAATATTGGTCACATAATGCTCTGCCATCCACAAAGCTTGGGTAATAAAGGTATATGGGTGATGAGCTGCTATTGCTTGTTGACTTCACAGATATGATACTGAAATGCAGCTTACGTACTATCTGTGTTATGCTTGTATTTCATGCATGTGCATTCTACTGTCACTGCAGTCTAGTATAACACTGTAGTTGTACTACCAGGTCCTATTATGGTTTTAGGTGAGTTCTAGGTAAATATCAGTCAGTAATCATCAGTGACTCAGTAACTCAGTTTGTTAAATGCTCTGTGCACAGTTCATTTTGGCACACACAGTCCAGAATTCAAATCCAGTGGTATGTACCAGTAGATATTACAGTAGCAGTCATCTAATGCTCACAGATTCTCTCTCCACAGGTAAATGGGTGAGATAGGCCATATTATTTGTATATAATTCTGTGTTTATATGTCACAAACTGTTAAAATTGTTTGCAAGAATGTGTTCATCAACAATGTTCAGTCGGAAATAAAATGTGTAATTCCGGTATGGCTGCCTGCCTGGAGGGTCTTTTAAAAGTTGCTGCAGTCAATTAATACATCCTATGCAGATGTCCTTTGCAGTCACTGCTATTAGGTTCTATTCCCATGCCTGCCAACCAAGGCATGACAGCTGTTTAGTTTCTGTACTGTACACATACATGTCTCTCATGTGCCACGATTTCACATTATGTAATTAATAGTGTGTAATCTGTCTGTCACAGAATTAACATGGAAATGATTACATAGATTGCAAAGTATCACCAAATCAGCCCACAGAACACCTTGGTAGTTATATAGGTCCACCTGATGTGCAAGTGTTCTGTGTACTTATGTACCCACAGTTGTTACTCCTTTGCCCATAGTGTCCCATGCGAATAGCTTGAGAGGTATGTACATGCTACATCAGCTATAGGAGACTTGTAGTCACTGTACACATAGACAAAATACAGACCCGCAGAGTAGATAGTATTACTGTTGTCAAAGAAATAACTGGAAATGTAACTAATGGACTGTTTTCCTCTCTCTTCCAATACTAATCTTCATTTATTTTTTATTGATATTCATTGGTTATGGTTTACTATTAGCATATGTTGTTATATTAACTGTGTTTTGGGACATGTGTTTTATTATTGTTTTGTTTTATAATGGTTGCATATTAACATATCTTCTTAAATCTCCTGTTTTGTTGGCATTATGCTGTTGTTACTGGCATGCTGTTAACATACTGACTGCTGTGTTATTTATTGTTGTGTTTCAAATAATATGCATTGATATGTAATGGGTCTATATTAGAACATCAAAGTTTTAAAACATTGAATGTACTAATATCGACTCCAAAACAGCGAATGCTGAAAACAGCGAAGCTGCAGAACACCAAATTTTTTCCTAGGGAAAGAATTTGGTTGGCCGTTTCTGTGGCTTTGCTATTTTCAGCACTGTGGTGGAAAGTTATGGGTCGGGTTCAGGTAAGTGTGCGATTGTGTAGACATTAGGGTTAGGGCACGGGTTAAGTGAGTTAGGGTTAGGGCGTGTGTGAGGTGAGTGTGTGATAGTGACAGACATTAGGGTTAGGGTGGGGTAGGTGAGTTAGGGTCAGGTGCGGGTCAGGTGAGTGTGCGAAAGTGACAGACCTTAGGGTTAGGGTTTGGGTTAAGGTAAGTGGATAAATAGTAGTGTATGTACAGTTTAGTGTAGGGTAGATGTAGGATTTTAAGTGTATGTGTGTGGATTGCTGTTTTTTTGGTGTGCTTGTGTTGTGTGTGTTTCTCAGAACAGCAAATTTTTTCCCAGGGAAAAAATTCTCTGTTCCGGGTGTTCAGTATTTTAAGCTTTTGCTTAAAAGGGGTCGATGAATTAGCATTCACTTTTCTAAGCTTTCGCTAATTCAATATAGACCCATATGTAATTAGGTTACTTCCAATGTTCCGCCATGCTATTACTAACAATGATAACCTATACTTATTTCTATGCCTCCATTACTACAGCACATTAGGGTAGGCTGGTTCCAGGTGATTGGCCTAGCTTGCTTCAACCAGCCATGGCACCAGGTCCTAGCATGTCTAGGACCCAGACCAGTGGTGCCCCCTCTGCTGCCCCCTGCACCACTTGTGACATCAGGTGGGACTGCCTCAGGGGATGGGGCCCAGCCTCCCCTTTGGAGCAGTGGCAATGGGGGCATTGCCACCCAGGCTGAACTGCCAGTCATGGTGAGCAGGATTGTTCATAAAAGCTATGAATGTTGCCTGCACCAGATTGAGAGCATGCTGGCCAACCTGGTGGGGGCAGCATCACCCTGGCACCCAGCCGCCTGCAAGGCTACCTTTGGTGAAGTGAAGGAGCAGTGTCAACAGTCCCATGAGTGAGGACATGAGTCATGCTGCTGCTGTATGGAGGTATGTGCGAGTTGGATTCCATAACACTCTCCCCATCCAAGGTGTTCACCCACCTCATGTGTCCCACACTACCCCTGTCTGCTGTCTTGTCTGTCTTGTCTGTCTGAAATGCATCCTCTCCTACTCAACTTACCTCCCCACATGTACACAAGTCCCTTTCCCTACATTCCACTCTCACCTTAATAAAAAAAAAAAACAAAACAAAAAAAAAACAAAATGGGCATCTGTCCACAAAAAAAAATATCACCCAATTCATAGCTCTCCATTTCACACACATATCCACTGGACACGGATAATTTGGTCCAATTGGCTTGACAATGCAGTTATGTTGTACTCACCCCTCTCTCTGAGAATTGAGAATTCAAATTTCATCTACAAAATCTGTCAAAGTACACAGCTGTTGCTATACAAGAAATGGATAGTTATGGTTCTTTCTTACACCATTCCTGCACATCTATACCTGCCTTTCACTATGTTTTCCCCCTGCTTGCCTCCATTTCACCATTTTCCTATCCCCCTTTTGTCTTTTCTTTATATTTTTAATTCAGAGCTGCATGGCGTACCATGTCACACAGCTTCACTTAGCTAAACTAAATAGGGCTCTAATAAGTATATGTATTTTTAACATTGTAAGTCACGTACAAAATAAACACCTATGCCATGTTTTGAACCCAAGCCCATCACACCTGCAGCACACTGCATTAACCCCACCATGCCACACAGATCTTAATTAAAACATGTGTTTGCATCAAAACATAGTGATTGCCAATTATAGTCATTAGGCAATTCTCAGTGGAGCTGCGCACCATGCCTCACAATTGGAATTAAAAAATAATGGGAAAAATGGGAGTGTTCCTTAGACTCTGATGCAATAATACATCACTAGACAGCCAAAGACATAACATGAATGTAACTGAGGCCTGTGATACCAGGTAAATGTGCCAGTGTATCAGCAACATGTAGAAAGACACCTGCTAAGGGACCAATGGCAAAGAACATGTTCAACTTGGACACTGGTGAAGAAATAAATCCATAGAAAGCCATGCACATACTGATGAATGCAGCTGTAGCAGTGACTCAGTAGCTCAGTCTGTTAAATGCCATCCATGAAGTACATTTTCCCACACAGTCCTGGGTTCAAATCCAGTCTTGTGTTGCAGTGCAATTATATTATAGTGAAGACAGCAATTAATGACTGAGCCATGCAGTTTTTATCCAGACAGGTTACTACTAATTAATGAACTGAAATCCAGTTTTTCAAGTCAAATGTCTGCAGGTGAGGATACACTGCACATATCCATATAGCATAATTATATGTCACCTACTACTGTGTTATAGGCACTGTTTCATAACAGATATACCTTAATCACATGCCTTGATTTAACTGTAAGGGGTACTCTTACCCTTGTTCAGCCATAACCACAGGGCTGCCACAGCTGCCACACTTACATAAACAGCTTGTTGTTGTCCTCCAAAGTGTTCGCACTCCCCCTATGTATTCTAGGCTGCAGCAGTAGCTGTGGCCTGTAGCACACACACCTGTATGTAAAGGCAGCTACTACAGACCTACCATACCTCCCAATCCCCTAGCACAAGAAATCTGGACACAACCATTCTTAATGGTGGAGACACAGGTCCTGAGACTGGGACATGTTTTACAGTTTGCTCCTACATTGATAGTAAGTTTGATACAATAACATCTATTGCATAAGCATGCATATTCAAAGGGGTATGAAGTCTGATGCTCAAATGTGTGCCTTCTATTACTGACCTCAACCCACAATGTTTGCCAGTGAATTGCCAGATGACCACAATGTCATAGGACACTGATCACATATATGAGGCGAAACTGTAGACATACTGCATAAATTTCTACAGTTGACAGGCCTGGTACCTACCCTCTGTGATGCTGTAGTCTTCACACCTCAGTAATGTTTATCTTAATGCTAAGAAAGGGGCCCAGGTCTACAAGAAGGCCTTATATATTGCACTGTGGTGGCTTGCCACTGGCTAATGACAGTGCAATTCAGCTGTTTTGGCCGCAATTACCACAGTGCCACAGATTGGTGCAGAGGCAATTACCTGCTAAAGAGCAGTACCTTAAAAAGTAAAGCAGCTGGTTAAAGTCTGCATGTGGTTTACCTCACACAGACAGGGTATTTTCAAAAGATTATGGGCAGCAAGGTTCAACAAAGAGGTACTGCGTTCAACCAGGTATGCAATTTTTTCTCCATATAAGAGGATGCAGATGGGAGGGTGGAGGTATGTGGAATAGGAATCACAGCAGTGAGCCTGTCTTAGCTCTATGGTAATGACATGTCATTGATACTCAGCTGTCCTACACCTACAGTCATGCCTCTCAAATGTCAAGCTAAGCAAATCCAATAACAGACACTAAATGTCGGTGAAAAAACAAGTTTATTACTCCACAAAGCTTCTTCACTTCTTTGGTGTGTATGCATTAGTTAAAATCAACAGTCACTTTATACAATTCAAAAATACTACAGCCCAATAGAAAAATACATTCAGTCAATCAATTGTGGTGCAGCTAAAATTTTAAAGCTGTATAGCACCTATGCATATTAAAACTTCAGCATATAAAACATACATAGAAAAACATCCATAAAAGACCATACCTATAAACGTATGCATGTAGAAAGCATTCATAAAAGATTAGTTATAAAATATTTTGCTTCATTTTCTGTATAGGCTTAATACTTACAGCTGAATATAAGCCTGGTCTAGAGTCAGCATTTAAACATGTAATCCATTCATATTCACGAACCTCTACAGCATTATTAAGATCACCTCTTCTCTTCCTTTTCATTATTACATTAACAATCCTAAAAAGAAAAGTGTGTTCATCTCCTGCTTCACTAATATGCTTATAAAGAGCATTTGTATCTACCTTTCTCCTTATTTCTGATTTATGTTTAATATTCTGATCTTTTAGCTTGCTGTTACTTTTGCCTACATAAAAAGCAGGGCATTTCGTACATAAGGCCAGTTAGATTATATTTATGGTATTACAAGTAGCATATCCATTAAATCTAGTCTCTTTTCCTGTTATTAGGTGTTTAAAATATTATTACTCTCTGCTACTCTTTGCAGTATGTGAAATTTAGACAAGGGAAAGTACCTTTTTTAGCACTTCCATGTTTCTTAGATGGCTTTTTTAAATCTTTATAACGTAAACATTGTTTTAAACTTGGACAACTGCGATATGCAAAGAGGCGTTTATCAACCACCAGCTTCTTAATATCAGGCATAGTCATTAAAATGCTTCAGTTCCTTTTTATAATCTGTCATGTACCATTGTTTTTTTCTATTGTGTGTAGTAACATATCTCATGTGTTTATTTTCACTTTTCCTATGAGAAGGGCCATCACTATCTTTACACTGTGATGAAAAATAAGGCAAAGCTTTATTCTCTTTCATACTTAAAACTTCACTTTTTGTTTGTTTTAACAAGGCTTCCCCATAGCCTTGTATAGTAAAGTCATCAATCATATCATTTATTTGATTGTCATGTTGTACATTGTCAGCATTGAAACGACAGGATCTCAACATCTGTCCTTTGACTATACCTCTAAACACATGGGGTGCATGCATGCTACTACTATGGACTTATCTAGTCGCCTGTACCATCTTTTTTATATACCATTGTAGTAATAATATCACCCATTTTCTGTAGTTTTATATACTGATAATTTATACTGTCAATACAATAGTTCAATGAAAATTTTAAGTAACTAGTAGTTTGATTCAAATACTCAATAAACATCTCTAGCTCCACATTCGTGCCATCCCATAACAGGAATACATCATCAGTAAAACTCTGGAAGAACAACACTTTCCTTTTTAACACTCCGGGACACTGATATAAATATTTATTTTCCCATTCAGCTACAGTAAAATTTGTATATGTGTTCGCCACTGATGTCCCTATTGCCACACCCATCTTTTGGTGGTACAGTTGTTCATAAAACATAAATACATTGTTATTCAGAAGCAAGTCAAGTATCTCACATAACATTTCTACTTTTCTACCATCAAAATTTGTATTTGTACATAGAAAAGTTTGTACTGCTTCTATACCAGTATCATTGGGAAGCACGGTAAACAAAGATTTAATGTCCAAAGTAGCGAACAAAAATTCACAGCCTTTATGGTTTTCATACCACTCATATAAATGGGACAAAAAATCTTCCATGTCTTTAATATAGCTCATAATCCATGGTAGATATATACTAAGAACTGATTGTAGATAGCAGGAGATAGGTTCTGTTATCCATCCACCCCCAGAGATAATAGGTCTCATTGGGGGTAGGTGAGACTCTTGTGCATTTTGGCAGTCCATATATACCACCACTGCTCCATCTTTATCATCTTGTTTTAGAATAACATCACTGTTCCTTTCCAACTTACATAAAGCTTTATTTTCTTTCACTGATAAATTATACAGTTTACTTGCAGGATTTTTATCATAAAACTGTCTCTCAAATGTCCCTGATTTCTACTCACATCTTAGCTCTGTCCCCCTTATTCCCTCCTATAATGGTTAGCCATTGTAGGGAAGCTAGTGAATTACATGTAGCACATAGTGACAATAAGTAAGAGTGTATGCACCTGTAATGGCAGACGATGTACACTAATTCACCATCTCTCATTCTGTCACTGTCTCACATAAATAGTTCTAACACTTTAAATGTGTCCCTGATTGTCCCTGATGGACTCTGGCTATGTCAAAGATCCTGTTTACATTGTTTCCTGTCTGGCTGAGAGCTATGCCTGACATAGCTGTCAGTCTATTACAGCAAGATATCTGAACAAAGACATAATTAATGGAGGGACAAAGGTCCAAAATTAGGAACACTTTAACTATTACTCATACAAAGTAAGAAAGTGAATAGAATAACAGCTATCACAGTAGCATAACTGTATTCTGAAGGGTATGAAGCCTTAAACTCAGATGTCTGTCTTTGTTTTCTGACATCAGCCATCAATGATTGGTCAGCCTTTTGTCAGAAATCCACAATGTTGTGTGGAAGTGACCAAAACTATGAGGCAAACATCTTGACAGTCTGCAAACATCTGTATAGTTGAGAGGTGTGATGCCTACAGGGAACATATACTACAACAGGTTTGCATTGGTTTCTGTCATTGTGGCACACTGGTGTTGCTGGACTGTCCCTATATAATGGTTGTAATGGCACACTGCTATTTGTCTGGCAGTGGCCATATGACATATTAGTGGGTGTTTGCCCATAGGGACACACCACAGTAGACTGCAAGACTGCAGTGCTGGGTGTAGGAACATACATCTGTCACGGCACACAGGAACATACCATAGTATTGCTACTATATTGGTGGTATCCACACAGGTAGTGTGTTGCCAGACTGTCAGGTATGACATGTGAGGGAGCAATGGATAGTGCAGGCCATTATGGGTGTGCTAGATCTGTACTTAGTGGATGCCCACATATCTGGTCTTGTAATGTGTTCCTCTTATTTTGTCTTTCAGGAACCGTGTACTGCAGAAAACATGCCCCCTTCTCAGATGTGGAAAATGACATAATAGTGGATGAACTGAGACAGCACCATCAGATCCTGTTGTCCAGGGGGATGCATAATCTGGAATAGTGGGCAGCATTGTGGTCAGACCTTGTGTGGGATGCCAATCAGATTGGCCAAGAGGACAAGACCTATGAACAGGTCTGACACCAGGCCACTGACATGCTGAATGTAGAACAATGAAGGGCAGCTGTTGTTGCCAGGGATCATGCCACCACCGGTGGAGGGCCTGTCACAGAACAATCACTCTTGGCCAGAGAGGAATTCCTGGAGAACCTAGGAACACACAACAGCTCCCAGGCATCCATCACACCATAAGTCATGGAGGTGGGTGTGCCATAATGTCCACAGCAGAGGATCATCCTGGTAAGCATAATGTGTTCATCAGTGTACTACTGTTTCAGTCATTGTGGCAGGCTGTACATACCTGTACATGTGTGTCAAGCCTATCTGTATTGGGGGGGTGTTGGGGTTTATGCTCAGTTGTGCACAATATTTAGAATGTCAGCAATACAGCCAGTATCACAGTAGCTACTGTACATGTGGATATATGCACATATTACCTTGTAGTGTTGCAACATTTGGTGGTGCTGACAATACCTCTTCCTCACCTTTTCATAGGTCTGTCAGGTGTGGCCCAGGTCCGTGGTCCTGTACTTGGTAAATGTGATACTGTTTTTATGGATCATATATACCCTATGAAAGTTAAGGGATGATATATTGCACTATGTACAAATGTTGTTTTTAGCCAGAGTAGTATATTTGTATGTTGTATTCTGGAACAGTTAACTATGGTTCAGAGGCTGGGAAATCACAGATGTGTATTTGAATGATGATCGACACATTTGTACTTATAGTTATGAGTGGCTACACAGCCTGGTATACATGAGGCAATTACTCCAAGATGCTTGTTCAAATGCAAAATGTAGATGGTACATACTTGACCAGTGACACTAGTACTAGCATATGTGTCTATATTACAACATTGAACTCACAGGAGTTTGAACGTTGTAATATCGAACTCATATGTTCGAAATGTGAAAATAGCAAAGCCACAGAACACTGATTTTTTTTTTCCCAGGGAAAAAAAATCGGTAGGTCGTTTTCAAGGCTTTGCTATTTCCTCCACTGTGGTGTGACCTCAGAGTTGGTATATTTAAGTAGGGAGGGTGTGGGCAGCATAGCACCAGACATTGGGGGGTCTTGGGGCAAAGCCCCCCCACATTAGTTTAAATTTAAAGTGTACATGGCTTTTTTTGTACCGGAACAGCAATTTTTTTCCCTGGGGGGGAAAAAAATTGCTGTTCTGTGTTTTCGGACTTTTTGGGTTTCGAACTTCCTGGTTTGATATTACACCATTCGAACTCCTGTGAGTTCGATGATGTAATATAGACCCCTGGCATATCATTCTCAAGATAGATATACTGGGTTTTATGTGTAGTTCTATCACATATAGTGTCATATCACATACCTTACAGGCATATTGTACTGGCAACTTTAACTGGATGTGGCTGAAGTGCGTGTTATAAAGGGCTTGACTTGTCTGTGTATGCAATGAGGTTGTCTGTTGTGCATCAGAGCAGAGATTAGAAGATGTGAGACTGGAAATGCAGTTGTGGATTCTCATTTGTATGAGTCTATGTGGATTACCTTACATAAAATTGCAGGTAGTAACGTACTGCTTTTGTCTTGGTTTCACAGGTGACCGGGGGGGGGGGGAGTTGGAGCCTGTCCCCCTTACAACCTGATGTCAGTGTCTCATTGGACTCTGATGATGATGGTGGTCATAGTGAGGCACAGGTGGGATTGTTGGGGGCTGAATCTGTACCAGAGGTTGACATCCCTCTTCTGCCCCCATTTTTACTGCACATAGTATGCCCACACATACCCAGTCCCCAGACGCAACATATATTGGACAGTCAGAGGGTGGCAAATTTGAACAGGACAGTGTGGCAATTATGGCATCAATGAGTGTAGACACTGGCCATAGCCAGAGAGCTAGTGAGGTTCCACACACGTGGATTGACAGGGTTGATCATAGGAGGACTGCTGTCCATCTACCACCTGTTGCAGGTGTCACATCATAGGTCACTAGGTACATGTTTTGGGCCATCATGGAGGCACAGGCATGTTCTGAATACAACACCATATGGATGCTTAGGGTTATGAATGCAGCACAGTCTGACATTCATGACTGCCTCCACCACAATGGGGACACCCTGGTTCAGTTCACTGATGCAGTGAACAGATAGTGGGCTGAGACAGTTTCTCTCTTGACCCACACATTTTCTGTGCTGTAACATCTGGTTGGAGTTTGGCATTGGACACATGGACGTAGGTCAGCAACACCATCTGCTGATAGTCCACGTGGCCATGCACAGTCATGCTTCTGTAGTGACAGTACCTCCAGCACTACAGAGGAAAGTGTGCTGTCCGCACCATGACATGGCAGGCCATGGGCACATGGTCCTGGGCAGTCCCATGGAGGACACAGCCCCAGCAGACATCAGTCACCATCAGGTATTAGCATTGCATTTGACCTTGGGCATGGTGATGCCCATGCTACTCCTGGCAGAGCCAATTCCTGTGCTTGTGGCTAGAGACTGTGAACTGTCTATTCTACCATGTACAGTCCACAGCTGTCCAACATAGACATGTGTAGGGCTAGCACTGGGCTTGATTGTGTACACACACACATTCAAACTCCACCATCACATGCAGGTCTGCAACAGACACACAGGGCACCTCTCCATGGCCCATCTAACCCACACTCCTTCCTGACTTACACACATGCTGTCAACTGTTTGGCACAGGCTATGCTTCCAGCACACCCACAATACTCCCTGTTCATGTGATGATACCTGTGCCACATCTCTGTCATCCCTACCATCCATGCCATTGATGCAGGGAAATGCTACTATGTGTCTGATGCACAGGCTGTCTATATTACTTGACATGTACTTGTGTAATGTAGTATTGTTTTGCCATGCCACAGGTAATATATGCTGGCATGTGTTATGTCTACACATCAAACTTTTTGTATATTTGTTGCATGATGTTGGACTGGTGGTAGTGTTATAGAATGATAGGTGTATAATGGATCTCTGTATGTTTCTGTTCCAGGACTCTGAGGGGATTAACCATGGACACATGGCAGCAATATAGTGACACAAGATGGCATGGCAGCACAGTAGAATATGATGTCAGCAAGGTATTGCAGTATATGTTCATGGCTCTTTAAGTGCATATATGTAGAACAGTAAATCAAAGACAATGGGTGCAGTCAGCGTAATCATGCTTTCATACTTTGTGATAAGGTCTGCTACCCTTGCTACATGTCACCTGGGTTTTGTGAATGTACAAATCTAGAAGGTGTGGTGATGGAGTTGACACATCTACAAATATCCTGTGTCCAGGCCAGACAGGTGGTGGACATCAGTTATGATTATGAAGAAATGGGCAATTTAGGGACAGCAGTTAGACACCAGGCCATAAATGCATAACCATTACACACCAATGGCCCATATGGGCATGTCCATAGTGCTGTAATGGGATATATTTACACACAAACACACAGAGTTGGCTGATGTGAGATTAGAACCCCTACCTATCTACTGTTACACACTGCAACTCGCAATATTTATCATATGCACCACAGAGTTTATCTGATATTAGATTGTCTGCCAGCACTCTTAAGGAGGATGACATCAGCAGACCTTGTAGAGGAGGGCAATGTAGAGGCCAGGAGTCAGTCACAGGGCCATAAAATGCATAACTATTGTATAGAACTACCCCTTATGGGTATGTCTGTAGTGCTGCAAGGGGATATATTTACACAAACAGATTTGGCTGATGTGAGATTAGAGCCCCTGCCTATCTACTATTACATAATATAGCTCACAGTACTTATTGTATGCATCACAGGCTATGTCTGTCGTATATGTAACAGTAGCCACAGTACTTGTAGCGTATGCAAAGTAGCCTTGTGCTGAACATCGTGTGTGGCCTGAAGAGTGATATTGCTTGGTACTGTTACTGCATCTAGTGTCCAAGGAGTGGGATACTTGTTAATATTCCTGCTATGTGTATACAGTTACCAGTATGGCCATATGTGGCTGGTTTCAGTTAGATAGGCAAACATGTGGCCAGGGACAATATGGCATGTCCAAGGCATGCATTGATACCATTGTACATTACAATACCTGCTCACCTGTGTCTATCAACAAGGTGACATTCCACAGGCACAGGGGTCTGTGTGAGGGGAATTATGTACTGTTGCAGCCTTCGTCTGCTTCCTTTGGACAACTGTTGTGATGTGTATGTGCAGATAACCTTGGCAGTCCGAGGGTATGTGGAGACATTCTTACATACACACACACACACACACACACACACACACACACACACACACACACACACACACACACACATATATATGTGTGTGTGTGTGTGTGTGTGTGTGTGTGTGTGTGTAAAATTGATAACAGTAAAGGATTGTCTACTATCATGATAGATAGGTTGTTATGAAAGGTTTAAATGTATAAGTAAGGTTAATAGAGTTAAGAAGCATTTAGTTTGAAGGGTAAAAGAAGGTGGTGGAAGGCTTAGGATACAGATAGTGCAGGTTGAAGTAACAGCAATGTGAAATTGGTAAGATTGAGAAATGGAGAAGATAGACTAGCTATGGAGTGAAGTGGAGTAAGGAATAGTAGGATTCAGAGAGGGGTCAGGTTTTGAGGTTGTCAGTAGGAGGACAGATGCATAGCCAATGTGAGGAGAGATGAAGTTTAAGGGATTTTTTAATGCTGTGGGATTAGGAATGGCCCTGAGTGAAGGAGGAAGATTATTCCTTAGCTTGGAGACAATAAATGAATACAACATTTGGCCAGCAGGGAGCTTAGGTTTATCAATGTTTAATAGCATTTTGCTTTCTGATCTGAGGTATTGATTAGGATGGTACATGGTCAGAATGCGGGAGAGGGATGGACAGACTGCTGGGTGGTAGATAAGTTTATGAGCAGTAGTAAGTTGTAGGTATGTGAGATGATGGGGGAATTCCAGCCAATTTAGCTGATGTAGTGCAGAACCATGGTGAGTGGAGAATTCAGCATTTGCAGCAAATTTGGCAACTTTGTTGTAGCATGTGTTGAGTTTAGTTTTCAGAGAGGACTGAATATTGATAAAGATGAGGGCACCATATAAGAGAGTTGGAAGCAGAAATGATGAAGCTAGGGCCTTCTTAGCAAAGAAGCTACGAAAGTAGTTGTGCCTATAAAGGGCTCCTAATTTTGATTTTTTTTATGTTATGATAGATATGAAGGTCAAAGGATAGGTTATTGTCAATGGTGACACTGAGCAATTTGGTACTAGGAACGACTTCAATAATAGTATTAATTTGGGAATGAATAGAGAATTCAGACTTGTTGACTGGGCTGGATTTTTGGGGGGTAAATATTAAGAGTTCAGTTTTATTTGGATTGAGGGCAGGATGGTTCTGTGACATCCAGGATTCACTTGAGGTAAATGCCTTTTGAGTAAGTTGCTGTAGTACAGAGGCAGATTTAGAAGAGCAGATAATAGTAGAATTGTCTGTGTATTAGATAACAGTACTGTGGGTAAGAGTGGTGTGGAAGTCATTGATGAATATACTGAGTAAAAGGGGACCTACTATGGAACACTGGGGTACTCCTGTACTATTATTGATGAAAGGGAAGGAGTGCTGCCAAATAGTAGATTGTTGCCTGTTACTGAGATAGTTGTGAAACCAATGAAGAGTGGGGGAGATATGCCAAGGTTGGAGAGTTTAGTGAGCAGAAGGGAGTGGGAAATTGTGTTATATGCTTTTGATAGATCAAGAATGATTGCAGAGACTATGGATCCATCATCCCAAGCATGATTTATAGTGTCACAGAAGGAAATCAGTGTGGTATTGGTGCTATGTCCTGGCCTAAAGCCATGTTGAGTGGAAGAAAGGAGTTGGTGTTGTCAGGTGACTAAGAAGCTGAGTTTGAATGCATTTCTCAAGTATTTTTGAGATGGGGAAATAATGGTGATATGTTAGAAGTTATAAGTATCACAGTTGTTGCCACTTTTATGAAGTGGGAGAACATATGCCTTTTTCCAGATATCTGGTATACCTGGTTCCTGAATGGACCTGTTGATGAGAATACTGATGGGGTAAGCTATGGACGAGGCTGATAGTTGTAAGAATTCTGCAGGTAGATTATCTGGGGCATTGGTGGATGGTTTACATTTTTGAAGAAGCTTTTGTATGGTTGAGGTGGACACAGGAGAGAGTGAGAAGGTAGGTGTAGCAGATGGGGTATGCTATGGTGTAGGGTTTTGTTGGTCTATGGTGATGGGTGAAAAGGTGGTGGTAAGTTTAGCAATGGTGTCAATGAAATAAGAGTTAAAGAGTGAGGCTAACTCAGAGGGTGTTTTTCTGGGTTTGGACAAGGATTATGGTTGGTTCCAGGATGAAGTAGAGAGTTGATTGCTCCCCAAAACTTTTTGGGGTTTTGTTTATGTTGATTTTGGAGGGTTCAGAAATATTAATTTTTTGTTTTTGAGTACTAATCATTTGGTCTGATTGTGAAGTTGTTTATATTGTGTGAGGTTGGAAGGAGTTTTGTTTTTTTTTTGGCAGGCTTTCCAGGCTTTGTCCTTAGTGGGCATAATTTGCTTTGTGGACTTGGCAAGCCAGTTAGCATGTTTTGTCTTGCCTCTTTTTAGCCAGAGAGGGGCAAGATTATTTAGAACTGTAAGAAATGTTGAATTAAAGAACTTTATTAAGTGGGAGAAATTTTAGTGGATTCCAGTTAATATTGTGCAAAATGTCATTAAATGTATCTGGGGAGAAGTGTAATAGATATGGTGTGTCTATATTGGTGTATTTTTGGTAGAGTGGTGGGCTTACATATTATGAATGCAGGAGAATGGTCAGTTATGCTGTATGGGAGTGTGCTGGAGGTAGAAATCCTATTGGGTTCAGAAACAATGATCCAATCCAGGACTGAACCTTTGTTATTCTTGTAGTCAGGTCTAGTAATATCATAAATAAGCTGAGTATAGATATGAAGGTTGATTCTTGAGGGGGGATTATTATTGGAGATGTCTAACTAGTTAATATTAACATGGCCTAAGATGAGTGTTTCATTTTTTATAGTGTTGGTAGTTCAGGCAAGAATGTCTTTGAGAATTGGAATATTGTTCCCTGGGGGAATGTATATGACTATGATACAAAGGGTTTTACATTCATTTAGTTTTACGAAGGTAATAAGTAACTGTCTGGTGGAAAAGAGAGAGACAGGCTTTGAGAATGGAATCACTGTGAATGTGATTGGATAAAGTAAGGTGACGCCTCCGTCTTTTTTGTGGGGTCTACTGTTCTCAGGCATGAATAGTTTGGGGGAAGGAATTCATGATCCTTTATACATGGCTTTAACCATGTTTCTGTTATGGCTGTAAAGTCTGGTTTATATTGCCCAAACCATGTATGTAGAAGGGGGACTTTATTTCTTATACTCTGGATATTGATGGCAGTGAAGTTTAGGGATTTTGTGAAGTTAGGAACACTTTGGGAGGGAGGAGAAGGGCCAGGGGTAGGCTGTATATCCCCACACTGAACTAGGCTGAGTAGGAAATGTATGTAGATAGAGTTTCTTTTTTAGGCTTCTAAAATAGGAATGGGGTAAGTTACTGGGGAGATTATGATGAGGCAAGAGGATTATCAGTTTTTTTTTAAGTAAATCAGTGGACTATAGACCAGAGCATATTGCTGAGTAGCTGGGGGTGATGGTGAGGGTGGATGTTGTAAAAGGGGATTTAGGGGGCACAAAACATGGGTGAAGTAATGAGAGATTTAGAAGGAGAAAGAGAGAGAGAGGTAAACAGTGAAAATAAAGAGAAAGATATTAAATTTGAGAAGCATCACTGTAAGGAATGGACTGTGATAGTAGAATATGTGTGGTGTGTTTTATGGGGTAGTAGAGGATTTGAAAGACTAGTGTGGGTAAGGGGGCTAAGTGTTATGGTTGAAAGGTATGTAATGAGGGGAATAGACTTAAGAAAAAATATAGAAAGTAGAAGGGATGTTATCAGGTATTGGTTAAGTATGTGGGTTGAGGAGATGGAGTATATGGGGAAAGGAGAAAAGTGGTTGTGCTGTAAAAGATAGCTTGATTAGGTAGGGTGTTGAAGAGGAGTGGTGTGATTGCAGGTTAGATGGGTAGGTGGAGCAAGGTTAGGTATAAGTGTAATTGAACAGGGGGTGGGTGGAAATGGGGGTAGGGTAGGGGAGCAGAGAGAGCCTGAGCATAGTGAGGGTGAATGGAGTGGGGCTAGCCAAGCTGAAAGAGGCAAAATGCTGAAATAAGCAATCAAGAACCTAGTGGCTTGTAGTTATTAGGTGACTTATGGCTGTTCCCAGCAGGAAGGAAACAACAGTAAAGGTGGGCATAAAATGTGTTTTTGGACTAGGCTTCTGTGCAGACAAGTATTAAAGGTAGTAAGCAGTGCACTTCCCCAGGAATGCAGCTATGTATATTTGTGTTGCTTTTATACTAATTTATTTCCCGTAACTTTGATTTAGAAGCACATGGGATATATGCAAATGATCCTTAGGAACATCAGGTTTTTCAGCTAATTGGCAATTCTGAATACCCATGACTTGTTTCGTCATTTTAATGGACAACTTCAGGCCAATAAAGCCAAACCCCACTAGCTGTGGATATGCATAATTCGGCCATGTTATGACCTCGTCAGCACAGAACAAGCAGAATGTTTGACTAAGCATTAGAAACACACCTCACCAGCACAGCACACGCAGAGCCTGAAATTGTCCATTAAAACGATGAAACAAGTCATGGGCATTCAGAATTGCCAATTAGCTATAAACACCTGATGTTCATAAGGATCATTTGCATATATCCAATGTGCCTCTGATACAAGAGGTTTGGGAGGTCACTCAGTGAAAGTTCTAGCTCTCCTGGAGTTTTCATTTAGTTTTTACTGATTGGTTTTTCAGTGACCTTCTCACTCATTCTTTAGTTTGTTGTTTGGGATATTTTTCAGTGACCCTAATGATAATGGACATCAGCTGGGTATAACAGCCCTGTGTTTCTAATGCTTAGTTAAGCACTCTGCTTGTGCTGTGCTGACAAGGTTATAACAAAGCCAAAATATGCATATCCACAGCTAGTGGGGTTTGGCTTTACTGGCCTGAAATTATCCAATGAAACAAGTCATGGTCATTCAGAATTGCCAATTAGCTGACACACCTGATGTTCATAAGGATCATTTGCATATATCCCATGTGCCCCTGATACAAAACGTTTGGGAGGTCACTCAGTGGAAGTTTTAGCTTTGCTGTAGTTTTCTTTATACTGATTGTTTTATCAGTGACCTTCTCACTCACTGTTTTAGTTTGTTGTTTGGAATATATTTGCAGTGACCCTAATGATAATGGACATCAGCTGGGTATAACAGCCCTTTGTTTCTAATGCTTAATCAAACACTCTGTTTGTGCTGATGAAGTCATAACAAGGCCAAAATATGCATATCCACAGCTAGTGGGGTTTGGCTTTATTGGCCTGAAGTTGTCCATTAAAATGACAAAACAAGTCATGGTCATTCAGAATTGCCAATTAGCTGAAACACCTGATGTTCATAAGGATCATTTGCATATGTTCCATGTGCCTCTGATACAAGAGGTTTGTCATGTCACTCAGTGGAAGTTCTAGCTTTGCTGGGGGTTTCATTTTGTTTTTATTGATTGGTTTTTCAGTGACCTTTTCACTCATTGTTTTAGTTTGTTGTTTGGAATATTTTTGCAGTGACCCCAATGATAATGGACATCAGCTGGTTATAACAGCCCTGTGTTTCTAATGCTTAGTAAAATACTCTGCTTGTGCTGTGCTGACGAGGTCATAACAAGGCTGAAGTATACATATCCACAGCTAGTGGAGTTTGGCTTTATTGACCTGAAATTGTCCATTAATATGATGAAACAAGTCATGGGTATTCAGAATTGCCAATTAGCTGAAACACCTGATGTTCCTAAGGATCATTTGCATATATCCCATGTGCCTCTGATACAAGACGTTTGGGAGGTCACTCAGTGAAAGTTCTAGCTTTCCTGGAGTTTTCATTTAGTTTTTACTGATTGGTTTTTCAGTGACATTCTCACTCATTGCTTTAGTTTGCTGTTTGGGATATTTTTCAGTGACCCTAATGATAATGGACATCAGCTGGGTATAACAGCCCTGTGTTTCTAATGCTTAGTTAAGCACTCTGCTTGTGCTGTGCTGACAAGGTTATAACAAAGCCAAAATATGTATCTCCACAGCTAGTGGGGTTTGGCTTTACTGGCCTGAAATTATCCATTAAAACAATGAAACAAGTCATGGTCATTCAGAATTGCCAATTAGCTGAAACACCTGATGTTCATAAGGATCATTTGCATATATCCCATGTGCCCCTGATACAAAACGTTTGGGAGGTCACTCAGTGGAAGTTTTAGCTTTGCTGTAGTTTTCATTTTCTTTTTACTGATTGGTTTTTCAGTGACCTTCTCACTCACTGTTTTAGTTTGTTGTTTGGAATATTTTTGCAGTGACCCTAATGATAATGGACATCGGCTGGGTATAACAGCCCTTTGTTTCTAATGCTAATCAAACACTCTGCTTGTGCTGATGAAGTCATAACAAGGCCAAAATATGCATATCTGCAGCTAGTGGGGTTTGGCTTTATTGGCCTGAAGTTGTCTATTAAAATGACGAAACAAGTCATGGTCATTCAGAATTGCCAATTAGCTGAAACACCTGATGTTCATAAGGATCATTTGCATATGTTCCATGTGCCTCTGATACAAGAAGTTTGGGATGTCACTCAGTGGAAGTTCTAGCTTTGCTGGGGGTTTCATTTTGTTTTTACTGATACTTTTTTCAGTGACCTTTTCACTCATTGTTTTAGTTTGTTGTTTGGAATATTTTTGCAGTGATCCCCATGATAATGGACATCAGCTGGTTATAACAGCCCTGTGCTTCTAATGCTTAGTAAAGTACTCTGCTTGTGCTGTGCTGATGAGGTCATAACAAGGCTGAAATATGCGTATGCACACCTAGTGAGGTTTGGCTTTATTGACCTGAAATTGTACAATAATATGATAAAACAAGTCATGGGCATTCAGAATTGCCAATTAGCTGAAACATCTGATGTTCATAAGGATCATTTGCATATATCCCATGTGCCTCTGATACAAGAGGTTTGGGAGATCACTCAGTGGAAATTCTAATGTTGCTGGAGTTTTCATTTTGTTTTTACGGATTGGTTTTTCAGTGACCTTCTCACTCATTGTTTTAGTTTGTTGTTTGGGATATTTTTGCAGTGACCCTTATGATAATGGACATCAGCTTGGTAAAACAGCCCTGTGTTTCTAATGCTTAGTCAAATGCTATGCTTGTGTTGATGAAGTCATAACAAGGTCAAAATATTGATATCCACAGCTAGTGGGGTTTGGCTTTATTGGCCTGAAGTTGTCCATTAAAATGACGAAACAAGTCATGGGCATTCAGAATTGCCAATTAGCTGAAACACCTGATGTTCATAAGGATCATTTGCATATATCCCATGTGCCTCTGATACAAGAGGTTTGGGAGGTCACTAAGTGGAAGTTCTAGCTTTGCTGGGGTTTTCATTTTGTTTTTACTGATTGGTTTTTCAGTGACCTTTTCACTCATTGTTTTAGTTTGTTGTTTGGAATATTTTTGCAGTGACCCCAATGATAATGGACATCAGCTGGTTATAATAACCTTGTGTTTCTAATGCCTAGTAAAACACTCTGCATGTGCTGTGCTGACGAGGTCATAACAAGGCTGAAATATATATATATCCACAGCTAGTGGAGTTTGGCTTTATTGACCTGAAATTGTCCATTAATATGACGAAACAAGTCATGGGCATTCAGAATTGCCAATTAGCTGAAACACCTGATGTTCCTAAGGATCATTTGCATATATCCCATGTGCCTCTGATACAAGACGTTTGGGAGGTCACTCAGTGGAAGTTCTAGCTTTGCTGGAGTTTTCATTTTGTTTTTATGGATTGGTTTTTCAGTGACCTTCTCACTCATTGTTTTAGTTTGTTGTTTGGGATATTTTTTCAGTGACCCTTATGATAATGGACATCAGCTTGGTATAACAGCCCTGTGCTGCTAAAGCTTAGTCAAGCACTCTGCTTGTGCTGTACCGACAAGGTTATAATAAGGCTAAAATATACATATTCACAGCTAATAGGCTATGGCTTTATTGGCCTGAAGTTGTCCATTAAAGCAACAAAAGAAGTCATGGGTATTCAGAATTGCCAGTTAGCTGAAACACCTGATGTTCATAAGGATAATTTGCATATATCTCATGTGCCTCTGATACAAAAGTTTGGGAGGTCACTCAGTGGAAGTTCTAGCTTTGCTTGAGTTTTCATTTTGTTTTTCCTGATTGTTTTTTCAGTGACCTTCTCACTCACTGTTTTAGTTTGTTCTTTCGGATATTTTTTCAGTGACCCTAATGATAATGGACAGCAGCTGGGTATAACAGCCCTGTGTTTCTAATGCTTAGTCAAACACTCTGCTTGTGCTGTGCTGACAAGGTCATAACAAGGCTGAAATATGCATATCCACAGCTAGTGGGGTTTGGCTTTATCAGCCTGAAGTTGTCTATTAAAATGATGAAACAAGTCATGAGCATTCAGAATTGCCAATTAGCTGAAACACCTGATGTTCATAAGGATCATTTGCATATATCCCATGTGCCTCTGATGCAAGATGTTTGGAAGGTCACTCATTGGAAGTTCTAGCTTTGCTGGGATTTTCATTTTGTTTTTACTGATTGTTTTTTCAGTGACCTTTTCACTCATTGCTTTAGTTTGTTGTTTGGGATATTTTTTTGCAGTGACCCTAATGATAATGGACATCAGCTGGGTATAACAGCCCTGTGTTTCTAATGCTTAGTGAAGCACTCTGCTTGTGCTGTGTTGACACGGTTATAACAAAGCCGAAATATGCACATTCACGGCTAGTGGGGTTTGGTGTTATTGGCCTGAAATTATCCATTAAAACAATGAAACAAGTCATGGGTATTTAGAATTGCCAATTAGCTGAAACACTTGATATTCATAAGGATCATTTGCATATATCCCATGTGTCTCTGATACAAGAGGTTTGGGAGGTCACTGTAGTGGAAGTTTTAGCTTTGCTGGAGTTTTCATTTTGTTTTTACTGATTGGTTTTTCAGTGACCTTCTCACTTATTGTTTTAGTAACTTTGGGTTAGGTATAGTATTGAAGGAGCTAGTTTACTTTGTGATGCACTGCCATCTAGTGGCAAAAAAGGGGAATCACATCATATTGACCAGAAATGCTGAAACACGATTAAGGAAAACATCCGAGAATAGGGGATGGTCTATGAGAGTGTGTAATCACAAAAGTACTGAAAATACAGTAAAATAGTAACTGCGAACTGTTGGGAAACACCTACACTTTGCCTAGCCTGGGAAAAGGCTGTCCCTGTTGATTGGATGTGATACATACTGCTAGATACACTAATCATATGTGAGGGGGATAGGGACAGACAGATATGTATACGTAGCTGTCTGTATGTACAAACATATTTCCACATAGCAGGCCTTTATGAGGAAGATGCAACACATTTGCGATCAAGTTAGCTAAGTGTAGGAGCATGCCCAGTGGGACTGTCAGTACTTAGAACGCAACTCCGGGCCATAGCTTCCTGTACTCTGGTCTGGGATTTTGTGTGCTGCAGACATTGGCTGCTGCACCTGTTTCTGTAGTACATCACTTCCCTTAAATTGTTCAAGGAATTCCCCACCTGTGTGGTTTACTTAATGTGTGACTGGGATACATAATGTAACACCACACACAGGGTGACAGTCTACATACCTCTCACTGTAAGTGTTTTTGCAGAATGTCTGAAATTTCGCCCCATATATCTTGTCTCTTCCTCAAACATTTGTGGTATTCAGGTATAATATTATATAATGCAATCACTGAATTGTACTAACAGCTGACACATTTAAGTAACAACCTTTGCATCCTGCTGCTATTCTGTTCTGTTGCAACCTGCTGTTTTACTAGTCACCTTCTAGGTTCATCAGAGCATGCGTAATGTCTGTCTGTCTGAAGTTTTGGCTGTTTGCTCCCCATTCTGTCTGACTTTGTCCAGCTGTCTTGCAGTAACAGATTGAGGAGTATGACAGTCTGTGGGAATACCTCCATATGAGTACCTCACATGCAAAAGATGTGGATGCTGCCAGAATCAAACCATCAACACCATTACCAATGCTAACATCCCTAGCTCAATGAACCACACCATCTGCCAGGTGAAGAGGTGTCATTCCTCACACAACCAACAGCATACAGACATACACTGTCACCCATACGTCATGTGACACATATGATGTGTGGCCAAGTTCTATGTCACAGCCCTGGAATTGAATGGTCTGCTGGTATATCATTGCAGACTTACTGTTACAGCAGTTGTATGGGAACACTGGTGTATTGGAGGTAGGGGAAGAACAGCACATAATCTGCTGGCATAGACAGTAGTGCAAATATCATGTGACCCCACTGTTTAACATATCCCTTGACTGCTGTAGTGACTATTCCAACCATGAGGCCTAGTGAATATTACGGAACACTTACTATTGGACTGGGTATCTGTAGCCCCATATGGATGTTACATCTCTCCAAATACCCCACTATATTCCCTTGCATACATGCAGCAGGTCCATACATACAATAGCATATTATAGTACTTCGTACAAGTGGTGTGTAAGTGAGTGACTTACCTTGTGAATGCAGCAGTTGACAGAACAGTAGTTTAAGGCTGACTCTGTCTGACGCATGCAGTACACAGCCAATACATGGTTAAGTACAGGTTGTGTGAGTTGCCTGGCATCATTTTTACTATATGTATGCCAGTCAGAGTAAGGTGTCAATCCCTAGGGCCATAGGTTGTCAGTGAATATGCTGTGCATTGTCTCTTAGCCAAGGCAGGGACATACTGGTCATGCCTATGTCTACCTACAGGGATATCCTCAGGGGGTTTCTTCTTCCAGGTCCCCCTGTGGGTGTGGCTGTGGGGACCTAGGCAGTGGTGGGGGGCTGTGTATCTCTTCCCTTTTCTGATCCTGCTGCAGCTGTTTCTGCAGGATCATATTGTGTAGCATGGCACATACTGTATACATCTGTGCACATGTGGCTGGAGAGTACTGCAGGGCTCCACGAGATATATCGAGGCACCAGAACCGTGACTTCAGTAGCCCAAACACACACTCTGTGATGTTCCTAGTTTGTGTGTGTGCCTCATTATGGCATTCTTCCATAGGTGTGTGTGCATTTCTGATTGGTGTCATCATCCACAGTTCCTGTGTGTTGCCTGCATCACCCAGTAAATGACTGTGTGGGATGTCCCCTCCTAGCAAGCATCTGGTACAGCTGTGATGGGTGCCAGATATGGGAGTCATGATAACTGCTAGGGCTGCCAGCACACACATTCATGATAATGCCCTGGGCATTGCACATGACCTGGCAATTGATGGAGTGATACCCCTTGCAGTTGCGGTAGATTCTACCCCTCTCACTGGGTGGTGCCTTGATGGGTACATGAGTGCAATCTATGTCACCCAGTACCTCAGGGTAGTGTGCTACATGGTAGAAGTGTTATGTACTGCTGACTCTCTCCTCAGGGGTGTGGGGAAAATAAATGTGCTCACTGGCATGTAGTAGCATGGCATCCATCATGTACCCAGTTGATCTTTGGAATGTACCTGCAGCTAGCACCCTAAGAGCTACACATACAATTGTTTCCATTGGGATGGGTTCCCCTTAATTGGGTCTGGGTCTGGGTCTGAGTTGAGGGCAGCAGAACTCAATGAGTTATTGTCCCTGTCCACCCTGTAGCACTCTACAATCTCCAGCTCATGTTGCTCCTGGAAGGTTACCCTGGGCCTGAACATTCTTCTCCTTCTCAGTCTAGGACTAATGTCAGCCACAGCAGCAGCACTGACCTCAGCATCTAGTACATACAGATGTAGCAGATCTGCAGGAGGCCCCTGACATTCCTTCAGTTAAAATTCTGAAGTCTTTGCTCCACTGGTGCAGGGTATGGGGGTGAAATCAGATTGTAGGGTGTATGCAGCCTTTATAGTGCTCTGCTGTAGGTGCTGAGTGTGTGACTGGCTACCAATGATGCACTCCACCTGTCAAGTACATCTTTAAGAAGATTTAATGGCCTTAGTTTAAATGAAACATGGGTCATCAGTAATTAATATACCATTGGCTTTCTCATCAATTTTTTTTGGACAGCCTTCCTCACTCAGCACAATGCTCAGCTGTCACTACCCCTGAAAGGGCATGCTCAGCATAACAGTGTGCCATGCAAACACACTGAATCATGTCCCCTGAAGGTAAACATAGCGTAGAAGCCAGTGCACACACCCCCACCCCACTGAGCACAGTGGTGAGCCAATCAAACAGGTGCAGCTGAGCATATATATATATATATATATATATATATATATATATATAGGTGCCATACTTTTGGTCTAACTGCTCATTTACTGGCATCTGCTCAATATATGCAGACGGTTAACAGGTATATGAAATCAACAATAACTGGGTAGGGGAATATTCCCTTTTCCTGGGGATTGTGGAGGTTTATATACATATATATATATATATATATATATATATATATATATATATATATATATGTGTGTGTGTGTGTGTGTATGTGTGCGTGTGTGTGTGTGTGTGTGTGTGTGTGTGTGTGTGTGTGTGTGTGTGTGTGTGTGTGTGTGTGTGTGTGTGTGTGTGTGTGTATATACTGATATAAAATTAGCAGGATGGTAGTGGTGCAGGGAAGCTTTCCCCCAATTCTGAATGAACCAAAGCTCTTTCTCAGCATATATGTGTTAATGTGTCAATGTTCAGTTTATCAACCTTTTGTGATCGACATTACAGAGGTTGATGCATGGACTACTTGATCAGAGTGAGTTACTCCATACACACACACACACACACACACACACACACACACACACATATATATATATATATATATATATATATATATACATATGTGTGTGTGTGTGTGTGTGTGTGTGTGTGCAGTGGAATGAGCCAAGTACATTACCATATGGTTAATATGTCAGCTGAAAGCATAAACATTTTGCACCTGTCATTGTACTATGACTTAGTTATGCCTTAGTCTAAGAAGGAGGAAGAGGGCAAATAACATTTTTGCATGCTCTCTCTCTCTCTCTCCTTCCCATTTAAGCATCATGTGGTACATTGGGCAACAAGCACCTTTCACCACTTGTTTCTGTAACAGTTATGGGTTTTACTGGCTCAGGTTGCTATCCCATGGCCCAACCCCCCCCCCACCTTGGAGGGTGCACCACACACATTCACATCCATACACTCATACCCTGTTCCAGTTTAGGTGTCCAACTCACCTACTGCATTTCTTTGGAATGTGGGAGCAACCTGGGTCACCCAGCATAAACCCACGCAAATGCAAGGAGGACATACAGACTCCACACAGAAGGCACCCCAGCTGTGAATCAAAGAGGAGAACCTCTTGCTTTGAGGTGACAACACTAACTGCTACACCACTGCACTGCCCATTGTTATGTGCACTAAGAAGAAATCTTATTTAAGAAGAAGTACCTTGTCCAGAAACACTCTTGCCACATGTAAATGACTAGCTTTGTTTTTTCCACTCAGTGGGTAGTCTGTGCAGTGCAACCCAATATCCCTTGTCAGGAGAATTACTTTTCTGCCTCTGAATCTAAAGTTGCTGTACTTTATTTCTGAAGGGGTTTACTCAACTTAGGCTTAGAACTAAAGAACATTCAATGATGGGTTCAAGTCTAGTTCAACTACTTATGGATCGATCATGCAGGGTTGACTATACTGAGCTCATGAATTTCATCTCAGCTATATGTCCTCTGACTGATGGACTTCATTCTGGAATAGCCACTCTTGTACTGTCATGTTATATTGGTTATATAAACTCACATCTGTTATTTGACAGATAATCAAAATAAAACATCCAAGATTCACAAATCCATTCCAAATGCCCTTAATTTTAGAGGGTTTGTAAATATGCATTTGAGGAGATTAAACAGACTGACAGCACTTTAAAACCCTGGGATGAATGAGAATATAAATATCAAATGTGTTTTAAAAAATAAAACAAGGAGAAGACAATATTATAGTAGTATATTTATGTTTTATATAAAAAAATCTGGCCCATGGGTGACATTTTTTTATTTATTTACAGATGAGTCAATTTTCCAATGGAGTGTGAAATGTTAAACTGATTTAATTCATTCTTGGTGCTGGATTAATCCTGCAGACTATTTTCAGGGGACACTTTGGAAAGGACAATAATAGAATTTCAAGAAGCCGATAATACTTTTGAAGAATGAGGAAAACCGATTCATAGATTTGCATACATCAGGAGGTCTGAAATCAGAGAGAGTGAATTAGAGACTCATTGGGCAGGTAGAAGGCATTGACAGTGAGAAGAAATCAGAAAATATAGCAGGAAGGGGTAGGGAGAAAGAAGTTAGATATGTGACAAATGGAATAGTGACCTGCAGAATGAGAGAAAGGAATGGTGTGTGGGGCATGCACTTCTGGATAATAGCTAGTTAAAAATGATGATGGCTTCTCATGGTCCTTTGCACATCGGGTCAGATCAAAGAATGACCTTGTAATTGTTATGGCTAATATTAATAAAGAGTGAAGAGACCTGAGTAATGTAAAGGTGAAAATAATTATTTGCAGTTTTATCTGATCAAAATATATGCAATAAAAGGAATATAATTAAACAGACTGTATTCTGAATGGCATTGATGTTTTTTTCTTTGGAAAGGATATGCATGATTTAAGTTTAAAGACTGCAGGTTTGGTTAAGACATTTGAGTGAAAGGGTAAAAAAGACATGCAATTACATCAATTTTTCAGGTATTTATTGCATTAATCATTTTTCATCCTTCGGCCACAGTTATGCTGCATTTAAGGAATGAATGAATGAATTTTGATAATTTATTGATATGGCTAAATTGAAAATGCGATGTGCTGTCATTTTCAGAGCCCGTGATTAATTAATTCGAAATTAGAGAATGTAGGTGGATGTTAAGCTATGGGTTTAGGGACTTGAAATTTTACATTTGTCTGTCTTATGTTAATGCATGCTACAGGTATTTCATAACAGAAAACAGAATGTGTTATAAATATGTAAAAAAGATAATTTATGTTATACCTACATCATTATTTATTTATTTTAATTAGTTAACCAGGGAAAAGCACTGATCAAAAATGGCCAATTTCAGTCATAGTCCAGAAAAAAAAACAGACAAATCCATAACGTGCATCACATCACAAGTATACATTTGCATAGGGAAGAAGTATACAACATGAATAAAATTTAAAGCATTGTATTCCAAAGTCTGTAAAATGTCTGTTTTGTGAGGATCTTAGAATTAAAGTAAGAACTCTAAAAATGGAATGCAGTATAATTTTTGTACTGAAAATGGGCATGCTTGCAGAAATTGTGATAGTTACTTCTTGTTTTACAATTACAAAGTGGAGGATTTTTTAACTATTGGAAATGCATGAATAGATAGTGAGAGATAAAGAGAATATTATGTGCAAGCATTGTTAAAATCATAGAAGGGAAAGGACAGCATTAACTCTCATTTGGGACACAACCCCAATATTTTAGGCATATCATGCTGGCATCACTGCTGCTAGATTGATAAGACCCTTTGTATAGATGGGTTCAGAATTTTCTATTAAGACCTTTATCCTTTTAGCTAGGACAACCCCAATTCAAATTATATACACACACACACACACACACACACACACACACACACACACACACACACACACACACAGAAAACATGCTTGCACACTGTTAAAGTCATAGAAGTGAAAAGATTTGATGATGTGATTTTAACATACTTTCTATGTAGGATGTGTGTGTGTGTGTGTGTGTGTGTGTGTGTGTGTGTGTGTGTGTGTGTGTGTCTGTGTTTGCAATTCATCCTTAATCACCATGCATGGGGTTTCCAAGCTGAAAGGATAAAGTTCTTAAAAGAAAACAACACTTATTTGCCCAGAGGCTCTTGTTGGATTACTGACAGTGACAACAGCACATTTGGGTTCTTGGTTTGAGTCCCAGATAAGAGTTAGTGTGTGTGTCTGTGTGTGTGTGTGTGTGTGTGTGTGTGTGTGTGTGTGTGTGTGTGTGTGTGTGTGTGCGCGCGCGTGTGTTTGTAATTTGGCCTTAATCATCATATTGAGGGTATCCTGGCTGAAAGAAAAAAGCTGTGGGAAAGCACAACAGCTATCTGCCAGAAGTTTTTGTTGGTCCAGTGACAGTGATAGCAGCATGATATGCTGGAAGTCTTGGATTCAAGTTTTGAATAAGAGCTAAAAATATCATTTCAGTTCTATAAGAAAAACAAAAGGACTAACTGATGACTGTTTTTAATGTTGAAATAAAGAGGAGAAATGATGCATTTTATTTGAAAAACTTATCGCACCAGGCCAGGATATGAGCTCCTTGAAACAAACGATGGGACAACAGAAGTAGAAAGGTTACATGGAAAGGTAGAAGACCTGGAGGAAGGTAAATCAGTAGCAATGCAGGATGGATCCACATAATATATGAATTAACAGAAGTAATAAAAAGATAATAAGAACATCAGGATAACTAGAATACAATAAAGAGAACTGGTGTCGTTTGTAATTCAATTGTCACAAGTTTGGCAGGTTTTCATTCATTTGTTGTAAAAAATGAAATATGGCAATCAAAATGACTTAAAGTTATTCTATTTGCAGGGATGTTTGTAAAGATGGTTGAAAATTGCTCAGAAGCACTCTGTAGGAGAAGAAAAGTTATCCAGAAGGTATTAAATTAACTATGAATGAATGGAACAGTTGCATGTCTGAAATACTCTGAAAATCTCAAAGTACAGTAGGAAGGGAAATGGTTCTGGCTGCACAGTATAGAGGATGTCCAAACGTTTAAACAAAATTATCATAGACAGCTGTACAACACAGACAGCAAAAATCACAATAGCCTGGGAGATATAAACTGGGAGAATAACTTTAGGTATATAAAATGTGATGCAGAACCAGTGGGAGGGAGTGCATTATGAAAAAACAAAATCCCTACAAACAGGAAGATAAGAGGGGAAGATAAGACCAGAAAGTGCAAAAGGGATGCATGCCAGTGAAAGAGATGAGCAAGAAAAAACAAATCTCAAAAGCAACTATAAGCAGATAAGAAAATGTAAAAGGTAGGTGATCTGACTGAAGTGAAAGACTTATATCAAAGAGACAGAAGAATGGAATACTCTCCCAATGGAGATTTAGGCACAAAAACAGAGAAAGAACAAGAAGAAGAAATAGTAGAGACAGACAAGATAGAGCTCAAAGGAGATGAGAGTATAGTGTACTGAATGTTTTGAGTGACTCAGAAGGGAACTGTCGGACAGGTGAGGGAGTAATTAAGCTGGACAGAAGAATTTATGATGCATGGCAGAGTCAGAGAGGAGGATGACAGGAACAGAAAAGGAATGAAAGTGAATGCATAAAAACAGTAGCAATAAATAACTGAAAATAATGGGCACTGAAAAGCAGGTGACTGTGGGCAGGGTAATAAGACTTTATGAAATTAATCAGGTGATCACCTTGCCAAACATGCCACAGGGTATACAGCATCAAAACTTTACAAGTAATGAGAGGGAATGAAGAAATTCCCAGGGTAATGATGGACAATGCAGTCGAGGTGGACACAGAGACAAGCCTCCAAGGTAAACATATATTTTTCATGACTACTTAATGATATACAATAAACTGCAGTTCACATAAGTTTAGAACCTAAGCCTAAGAAGAAATAAGCAAATATTGCTGATACAACAACTTGGAGAGGGTGCATGAAAATGAATGGAAAAGTAGACACTGGGAAAAAGTAAAGCAAGGAATGACTCAGACAAATGAGAAATAAATTAACAGTGCTGGATAAGTTGCATAGTAATATCTATAGGAGTACAAATAAAGAAAATAATGCTGGACTATCACACAAATGAAGTTAGAACATCATACTGGTGAATAATAGAATGGAGGGAAATGACTGAACGTAAATGGTGGGATATAAAAAGAGTGTGACATCAGTACTAGGTTGATATGCAATGTATTAAAGTGAGAAACTGCCAGAAGGGAACAAAGTAAAGTCAAATTGTTTCCCATTTCCTAAAAGAAAGCAAAATAAGATGCATATTTTATCCTGCAGATACTTCTTTTAAGCAGAACTAATGTCTATGTTTAATAGAATCACAATCTGACATCTTGAATTGTGTGTTGAGTTTTACTGGTGCTTTAAATTTATTTCTGTGCTAATATTTCAAGTTAACCTAAAAGTATTTAGAATGACTGAAGGCTTATACAAATATGCACTCCCCTAGAGCAGTGCTGAAAGATTTATACATGGCCTGTGCATTTTTCTATTTTATACACTTCACTAGAGGACAGGATTTGCTTAAGCTTTAGTTGACCTTCACCATGCCACCAGAGAATGTACACACATCTCCAAGCAGTTTGAAGCTTACCAACTGCTGCGATGCAGATTTTTTTCTTGTGCTACAAAATAAAAGTAGGTTATATCCTTAAAGAGTCAACACTGCTTTTGTTTTTAAACAAAATTCTTTTTCATGTGTTTTCAAAAAAAATCTACAAAAATTAACAGAGCCAAGAGAGAAGTGAAATCCCTTTCCATGTAGTTAACATCTACATTCAGACTTTTAGTAGGGCAACAGTGGGGAAAACACGCTTCCTAACAAAACAATTTATAACACTTGCCCTGATACATGTAATGGTACATTTTCATTTATCCTTATTTTATGTAGCACATAAAATAAATTGCCTTTCACCCCAGCATTGCTGTTTGTTCAAAGTACATGTGTAATAATTCCACAAATCTGAAACAACAAAATGGATACATATACTTTTCATTTACAAGTAGGACTGTATTATTTCTAGTACATTAACTAAGAAAAGCAAATTTTATTTATAGTTGCATGATTCACTTAGAATGTTTAATAAGTATAATTTAGAATAATGCATAATGACTTTGACTTTTCTTTCTTTCTGATCTTCTAGAAAGAAGAGTTAATATTAGAAAACTAACCTCATTTATCAAAAAACATTATTTTAATTTTTCATATAAAAAGAAATTCACTGTGCTTTTGTTTATAATCAATTCATATATAACTGGTAATCTTTTGTTGTATCTAACAAAACTGACTGAATCATGAGGAGGGCTTTAATAAAACTGCAACTTATTTTTATTTTATTTTTCCCATCACTGCTTAACTTTCAATCTCCTGCATCCCAAAGTAACTAGGACAGAAAGTGAACATTCTTCTTGGTCAAGCCAAACCCTAGAATTTGCTCTATGATATATAGAACGCACAGACAACTGTCGCTTAACATACATTCCATATGCTCAAAAATAAATCCCTTTCTTCAGTCTCATTATTTTTAATTCAGATGCAGTATAACCAGGATGATACCAATCGATAAAATGTCTGCCTGCTGGTATATTACATGGATATGTTTAGACATGGTCTAAGAATAAAATGGTAAAGAAAAAGATGATGTATATATATATATACATATATATATATATATATATATATATATATATATATATATATATATATATATATATATATATATATATAGGTTCATAGGTAGGTACTAGGCTATCTGCCCTAAGGCATTTATAAGCCTAGCCGGAAAGTGTTGGCTTTCGCCACCGCCTTAGCTTAGTTTCCTATGCCTCTGTCCAGCAGAGCCATTGAAGTGATCCCTGGGGTAAACTTTCTGTTTCCCATCCACTCATCAAGGTTTCTCTTGAAGAGAGTTAGCGAGGAGCTCTGGCTAATGTAGATTGGAATCTTGTTCCAAAGCATGGGAAGTCTCTGGCACAGGACTCTATCCCTCTACCATGTCCTATGTATTGTTGTGGTGAGGTTTAGATCCATGGAGCGTGTGGCTTGAGGGGATATGGTTTTCTTTAGGTGGATCATGTCCATCAATTCTGGGTTGGACATGGCCTTGTATGTCAGGCAGAGATCACCTCTGAGTAGGTGGCATGCAGTCGAGTACAGCTGGAGTTTCTTCAGTCAAGCAGCATAGGGCATCTGCTTGAGGCCAGGGATCCTCTTGGTGAGGTACTTCTGTGGTCTTTCCAGTTGTTGCAGGCGTCTTGTAAGGTACATCCCAAATGGGGCATTGTACTCTATGATGGGTCTGATGAGTAATTTTATTTTATTTTTTTATTTATTTAACATTTGTTGACCAGGAAAGTCTAACTAGGTTCCACAGATCCTGTTTTCAGCAGAGGCCTGGGGAGAAATGCTCCAGATGCATGTCTTTTAGAATGTGGGAGGAAACCAGAGTACCCGGAGGAAACCCACGCGAACGCAGGGAGAACATGCAAACTCCGCACAGAAGGCACCCCGACTGAGAATTGAACCAGAGAACCTCTTGCTGTGAGGCGACAGCATTAACCGCTGCACCACTGCGCCGCCCTTAACCGCTGCACCACTGCGCCGCAGTAATGCATAGAGGGACCCAATGACCTCTTTCGATCTGGATGCAAACCCTTTTGTGATTAGATGGGCCACATAGAAGGATTTTTTAACCACTATCTACTTAGGTCCCCAGATCCCTTATTACATCTCCAGTATTTAGGGGCTACCAGCTATGTGGTAGTTTGTGGGTACTTTGTTTTTTTCTAAAGGGGATGACTATGCACTTTTTGGCATTTAGCTTGAGATCAAAGTTTTGACACCAGGTATCTGTCTCAGTGAGACCCTTTTGGAGGATGTCTGTGTCAGTCAGAGTCATTTATTCCCCCTAGTTTGTAGTTGTCTGCAAACTTGGTAAACCATAGTCCTCCTGTACTTGCCTGTACCTCTGAAAAGTATATGCCGAACAGGAAGGGTCTTAGGACTGAGCCCTGGGGTACGCCACTTGTAACCGGTTTAGAGTCAGACCTATCTCCCGCAACTCTTACCATGTGGGTTCTGTCCATGAGCCAGTTGGCAACCCATTTCATGATGTAGGGGGTTCTGTTCAGGCTGGTGAGTTTGTCTATAATACCTGAGTGGGGAATGGTGTCAAAGGCCTTTGTGAGGTCTAGGTAGGCTGTGTTTACCACCTATCTCTCGTCTATAGCCTTGGTAATTGTCTCAAAGAAGTCCACCAGGTTTAGGAGGCATGATCTGCACTTAACAAAGCTGAACTGGGTAGGGTCCAGTGTTTGGAGGTTCCCAATGTCTCTATTAATGAGATACATGATGTTGCACTCCATAGCTTTGCAGACCAAGCTAGTCAGGCTTATAGGGCGATAGTTTCCGGGGTCCGTTGTGGCTCCACCTTTGTGGAGCAGAATAACCATTGCTGTGTGCTACTCTGTGGGCACATAGCCTGTGGAGAGGCTGAGTTTAAACAGTGTGTTTAGGTGAGGGGTTAGTTCTTCTTTGAGCTCGTGTAAGATGCAGCCTGGGACACTGTCCGTTTCTAATTGATGCTGTGTTTTTGGCTTTGGAGAGGGATGTTTTAACCTGAGTGACTGTGATTTCAGGGGCACTACATTCTTCTGGTATAGTTATGGGCCCTTTTGGGGGTGAGAGGGGGGGTGAAGTTTACACTGAACTTGTCTGCCACGATGTTGGCTATATTGGTCGGTTCAGTGTATTTTGTGCCATTCTGCACTAACTCCGAACAGATCTGAGAATTGCCACTTAGATTCTTGCCATAGCTAAAGAATGTATTTTGGTTATCTTTGGAGTCCATGGCAATTTTTCTTTCAAAGCTAGCCTTGGATGATTTTATGAGGGAACGTAGTTTCTTGCTGATACTGATCAGGGATGCCTTCCCTTCCTGGGATTTTACTCTTTTCTGTACTAGTTTCCTCCTTCTATTGTATAGCTTGTTTATGGCAGGGGTCCACCATACTGGTTTCCTTTTCTTGGAGGATTGAGTCTTGGTTTTGATTGGGCTAGCATGATCCATGCATCTTTGTAGGTGCCCATAGAGTACATTAGTAAAGTATTTTGCAGCTTGGACAGCATTATCCTTTAGCAAGGGGGCTTTGAAACTTCCCACCTTGGTCTTAAGTAACGTGAAGTTTGCTTTTGAAAAATTTTTAACAGTGGTTTCTTTGATCTGGAGTGGTGGCGGAATGTGGATATCCAGAGTGATTAGTTTATGGTCAGATCTAACTGGCGAGGGGTTGACCTCTGGTGTGGAACACCGGTCGCCCATGTTGGTGATGGCCAGGTCCAATATGCTGTCATCTCTGGTGGGGTTTTGACCAATTGATCCAGGATGTTTGAGTTTATAAATTCTAGGAAATGTTGGGCAAGGGAGTTTGTACTTGAGTAGTTCTCCCTGTTAATGTTTGGGCAATTGAAATCACCCAATATCAGGGTGTTTGGTAGGACCTTTATGTTTCCCAGTGATTCCAGGAATGCAGAGTGGGGGTCCTGGGACATGGTGGGTGATCTGTAGCAAGCTATAATTTGAATAGCAGTTTTGCCTGTTGTTAGTTGCATGTGGATGATCTCTGAAGCATCGTGCTGTGCCACTAACCTGGAGGTGTGGGTAGCATTGATGAAAATGGATACTCCCCCACCCTTTGTATTTCGGTCTGGGTTTTGTGGCTGAAATGTATGGTATGAGTTGTAGCCTGTTAGTGCTGGAGTTCTCTCTGGAGCCTTAAACCAGGTTTCTGTTACTGCACATATATCGATTTTCTCCATACTGAGGAGTGCCTCAAGTGCATGCATTTTGAGGTTTAGACTTCTGGCAATGAGTAGCATTACCCTCAGTTTTTTGTTACTTGTGCTATTTACAGTGGTGGGTATGTCTTTTGAGCTTTGCCTAAAAAAGGCACTATGGGGGTGGCAAGAGCCTTGGCCAGTATTCAAAAGCCTAAGGGTGACAGGTGCAAGCCGTCTCTAGCAAAGCAGCGTGGCTTGTCGAGCATGTCATCCCAGGCTGACAGACACTGGATCCCCTTTGAATGACACCAGAAGCTTAGCCAGATGTTGAACTTGATAATGTTTTTCTCTGCACCATGGTATCATTCTTGGTGAGGACAGGATGCTACTCAGGGTCAGGGTCATACCGGATTGGGCTATGTGATCAGAGAGCTCCTCCATGTCTCTTTTCATGTAGTCCAGGGAGGTACGGCTCAGGTCATTCACACCAACATGGACAAAGACAGAGTCATATTTGTACTTGTTCTGCGTGACCTGAGTGCTTGTGTTATGTGGTGGATCCTGGCACCTGACAGGCAGCTAACAATAACCTTCTCCTTGTTCAGCCAAGTGAGTGGGATGTCAGTGTGCCTGACTATAGAGTCACCTATTACTAGTGTGTTGGGTATGTTATTTTGCCTTAAGGGCTGTGATTGCATGGCACACTGGTTTTGTGAATATGTGTTTCAAGGTTTGTGTTGGGGGTGGAGTTTGCTTGGATGTCTGCTTTATAGGTCTCTGTTGCTTTTGCAGATTTTTATTTAGAGCCTCCGAGTATGTTTTCGTGTATTTATGTGTGTTGTTTGCCTGTGCTGGTTTCATAGGTCTTTGTGAGACTGGTGGTGTGATGCAAGTAATTCCCTTCTCCTCTTGACTGCCTGGTCCAGTCTTAGGTTCATAGGTTCATAGGTTCATACTAGGCTATCTGCCCAAGGGCATTTATAAGCCTAGCCCATAGTTATGTGGCTTTCGCCACCCCTTTAGTTTGAATAAAAACTATGCCTATCATTTTGCTGTGCCTCTGTCAAGCAGTGACACTGAAGTAATCCCTGGGGTATATCTGCAATCTCCCATCCATTGGTCAAGATTCCTCTTGAACAAGGCCAGAGAGGTGCTCTGCCTCACATGTACCGGGATTTTGTTCCACAGCATAGGGAGTCTCTGGGTGATGAATCTGTCCCTCCAGCACGTTCTATTTATAACCGTGTCAAGGTTTAAGTCTCCGCCCTTGTGGTTCTGAGGGATCTAGATTTTTGAGGTGAAGCATATTCATCAAATCTGGGTTTGACATGGCCTTATATGTCAGGCACAGGTCACCTCTGAGCAAGCGGTATGAGACTGAATAGAGCTGGAGTTCTTTCAGTCGGGCAGCATAAGACATATTTTTGAGACCCTTTATCCTTTTGGTGAGGAACTTTTGGGGCCTTTCAAGCTGCAGCAGGTGTCTAGTCAGATACATTCCGAACGGGGCATTGTACTCAATCATAGGTCTAATGAGTGATGAGTACAGGGGGACGATGACCTCCCTTGATCTAGATGTGAATCCCTTCATGATCAGGTGGGCGATATAGAAGGTTTTCCTAACTACTTTAGCAACATGAGTGTCAAACGAAAGGCTACTGTCAACCTGGGTCCCCAGATCCCTGATGACTTTTTCTGTGCTCAGTGGATTGCCACCTATATGGTAGCTAGGGGTAACCTTGTTTTTCCCGAAGGGTATGACTATGCATTTTTTGGTGTTTAACTTCAGGCCATGGCTCTGGCACCAGTTATCCGTTTCTGTGAGGCCCTTCTTGGGTTGAGAGAGCTTAGCCTCCAGTTTGGCTGTATAATTGCATCTCTTGTATGTATTAGTGTTTGGTGGAAGGAGGAGAGGGTTGTCTGTGTACATGAGGCAATTGTAACATTGCCACAAAATGCCCAGATTTAGCAGTTGGACCAGAGAGTATACCTGAAACTGCCCTTTGGACATGCCTGGATAGGTATAGTGAACTGCTTTACTGATTGGCTCGTAAGGTCGAATACAGAGCCTTGTACTTCTCTACAGTATATGAGGGTCTGGTGCTAAGGTTTATTAGTGCTTGCTATGAGTTTTAAGCAAGTGCCGAGATGAGAAGTGAATGGTCTGAGTACTTAAGTTGAACGTTTGTCTAATTCCAAGGGAAAAATTTAAGAGTAGACTTTGTGGAGCCGAGAATAGTTACACCCTAGCTAACCGGCGCTGCCCGGAATGCAAAACCATGCAAATGTAGGTTTTATAGCAGTGAAATGAAAGAGATAGAAATTAGCCCAAAATGGCCAATAAACTACTCATTTCTGGGCTGAAACCACTCCTCCAGGGACAGATAGGCTGTTCAAAGCTCCCTCTCTCACAGTGAACAGAGAAACTTCCTTCTATCCAAGTAAGGTATGGGCAAACACAGAAACTTGTAACACAGCTCTGCATTCAGCACTAACCTGAAAACTGGACTATACTAGCTTAGAAAGGTGAGAAAACAAGTATTTTTTTCATAAAATAAAGCAGATACAATCAAAAAAACACTTTAAATGCACAGAAATGGCTATCACACTAGAGTGTGTATCCTACAAAAGTTAAACAGGTAATTTAAACACAAAAGTGACTTTGTTAAAGTGCAGGCAGTAAAATAAGTACAATATGTAGCTAAAACAAGCTTTTTAAATCACAGAAACTCTAGAAAATTGGTGTTTTAGGCAGAATTAGCTAAAGACAGCAAGAAAATGCAGAAAAATGATACTTAATCACTTCAAAGTCTCTCTTTTGTCTCTCTGCTGCTGTAGAACTCTGCAGGGCACCAGGCAGGATATTGCTGAGTTGTATACTAGCGCAAAAATCTCGCAAATGCGGGTTTTATAGCAGGGAAATGAAAGAGATAGAAATTAGCCCAAAATGGCCAATAAACTACTAATTTCTGGGCTGAAACCACTCCTCCATGAACAGATAGGTTGCTCAAAGCTCCCTCTCTCACAGTGAACAGAGAAACTTCCTTCTATCCAAGTAAGGTATGGGCAAACACAGCAACTTGTAAAACAGCCCTGAATTCAGCACTAACCTGAAAACTGGACTATACCAGCTTAGAAAGGTGGGAAAACAAGTATTTTTTTTGTTTTTTTTTCCCAGAAAATAAAGCAGATACAATAAAAAAAACACTTTAAATGCACAGAAATGGCCATCACACTATATCTACATCGATCTGTCGAGCTATAGATAGATATGTATATACACATGCAAATCCCATTGTCACATTACTACATTACTAAACAATGCATGTAAATGTTAGGTAGATACAAAGGAAAGTCATTTCTCAATACAAGCAAGTAATTTTCATAGTTAATTTCAGCCCTAGTACCCATGCTCAAGGCTATGGACAAGATATTTATAATGTAAAAGACTGGTTCATTAAAGCTATGTGGATTAAAGGGGTGGGATCTTTTTAATCAATGTCTGAGTTGTCAACAGAGCCTTAAATGAAAACAATTTGAGAAAGACATCAGCTGGTTGATAATGTTGATTTGTCTATTTTAGAATTATTGAGAGCATTCATGGGACAGGACTTACTTCCTTGATGTTGGTCAAGGGAAAACATTGAGGAGGCACCTTCTCATGCATAGTGTCTTTTGTATGAGTGCCAACCACACACACACACACACACACACACACACACACACACACACACACACACACACACACACACACACACAATTCCTTATACCCCTGCTCCAAAAGCAGATTACTGAAATCAGCCACAAGTGCAAAACTGAAATGGCAGGACATTCCCAGCATATCTACAGTTACTTGCCTTGTATTGATCTCCCTGGTGACAAACATAGTGACTAACTCAATATGTTTGACTATTTCAATCCATTGCATCAATTTCCCAGTAGCTCTCATTCCACATACACAGAAGCTCTAATGAGATGACAATTTTCAGAAGCACCAGTAGCCAATAGCTAAAAGAAATGCTGTGATTCTCTCTACATATAGTAGCAAGTACAGGAGTAGCCCCAGAAATTAGCAAGTTTTCAAAAGTAACAGCAGTTTGTGCTGCAATAATGACTTACCATGAAGCTATGACTTTCCCTCTCTCTCTCTCTCTCTCTCTCTCCCCCCCTACCTCCATATATGTATAATTAAGTCTATGTCTAGCTGTGTCTGTTTATCTATGTATCTATACAATTCTATCATCACGTACTAAATGCATCAAATAGTGAGCAAAAAAAAGCGCAATATGTAAAAAAAAAAAAAAAAAAGGGCAAGACCCCCTGCACCCCTTGCACTCCCCACACCCCTGATAAATATAAATATACGTAATATGTGTATATATATATATATATATATATATATATATATATATATATATATATATATATATATATACCAACTCGGTGCTGCTGTAGCGTTGTCGCCTCACAGTTAGACATTGCCCGTTCGATTCTCAGTTAGAGCGTCTTCTGTGTAGCGGCATGCGTGAATGGGCATTCCTTCATTGAAGGTTGTATGCTAGGCCCAGCAAGCCAGTACGTAAAAATCTACTGCCAATCATTAGCGGACCGGAGTTCAGCTATGGCGACCCCTAACCGGGAAAAGCCGAAAGACACAAACAAAAATATATACCAACTCCAAGATTGCACAAAAGTGAGATAACAGAAAATTCTAAAGTTGCAGTGTAAAACAATCTCACATGCAGAGCATATGAAAGGCTGAAAAACAAGAGGAAAAAGTCTTCACTTATATAAATGTTCACACTTACAGACTACAACCATCTATGCATATTATTACTAATTAAAAGTAATTCAACAATATAATCCGCCCGTACTCCTATCACAGTAAAACTCATACATTCATAATCTATGTTCTTCACTCATCAGTCAATGTGCACCCATTCACAGGAAGCATCATATCAAGCAAACCTCCAACTGTTCTGATGTGGTGCTAAAAAGTGCATAGAGCTTACAACAACTTTTTTGTACTCACCCAAATTCCTCACTAAAATGTGTTAATTTCTTTCAAGAATAAACCAGTCAATAGTGGGGAATCCAGTCATGAAATAATAATGGCAGGGAAGCCATATATACAGAAATTCAAGCAACTCATCTTTTATGTACTCCCATTCTTCAAGGGAGTGGAAAGCCATTTTTGTCTGATTCATAGGACTGTATGAATATAAATGACACTGATCATGTATCACCACTTATCTCTTAATTAGTCCTCTTATTCAATTTCTAAAATAACCCTACTCCAAACCATCACCCATTTCATATCTTAGAAACTGTCTCTAGATCCCTTCATAAGCAATTTATATACAAGAAGAAATGCTACACATGAACAATTAATGTTCTCCTGCCCTGCATTACACCCTTTCTTATTTATGAGTAAAGATATTTATTTATAAGACAGGAATAATTACAAAACTGAACCAAACTAGTTAAATATGCTATCTTAGTAGTTCACTGTGAGAATATTACATCTAATAACTGAAAATTGTACATGGACTCCCTACATGATAACATAACAGCATCATACACTTACCCTCTAGGGACAGAATATGCTTCTAAGTAGCTCTTAAAAAACCCATACGTTCTTGTAACTTTGGAAAAGGGATTTCTAAAATCCTGTTTACATTTTTCAACATATAACCATTCTAAAATTGGTAAAAATAAGAAGAATTCTTCAGGAGTGGAATTACATATATAACAGATCATATGGACCTAATATAAAAAAAGAGAAAGACTAACAAAACTATATCTGACATATCTTACTATCCATTGACATAATGAGGCATATATGAAAAAATTACCATTATATGGAGATGCATAACATTGAAACTGTTAGATTAATTTTATCAAAAAGCCTAACTGTATATTCAGAAATAAATGTTTATAATGTCCTCTCCAATGTTTATCAGTTCAATCTGATAATTAAAAAAAACATATCCCAATACAGGTTTATAGGTTCATATGTGTTTACCAGGCTAATGACCACAAGGTCCTTTTTAAGCCTAGCCATGCATCCCAAATTTCTGACAAGTTCTCATGCCCTTGATAAGTGTAAGCAGGGGCTTGGAAGATGAAACATTTATAAGCAGAAGCTTGAGAAATGAACCATTGACAGGCTGCCTGTGTCCATTAGAGACATAGCTATCAAATCAGGGATGAATTTTCTGTTCCCCACCCAGCTGTCCAAGTTAATCTTGATTAGTGAAGAACTTTGCTTTACATTGATGGGAAGCCTGTTCTGGAGAAGGGTTAGTCTCTGTGATACATACCTTTATCTCCAGGATATGCTATTTATAACACAGGCAAGGTTTAAGTCTTTAGAATAGGTAATTCTGGTGATGGTTGTTTTGTAGATATGCAGGAGATCCATCAAAGTGGGGTCTGACAATGCCTTGTATGCCAGGCATAGATTTCCCCTCAACAGCCTGTAAGAGACAGAATGCAGAGAAAAGGCCTTGATGTGATCTGCTTAGGACATGTTACTTATGCCCTGTATTCTTTTAGTGGGGAACCTCTGTGGACATTCCAGTTGTTGGATATGGCTGGTTAGGTACATACCTAAGGAGGCATTGTACTTGATGATAGGTCTGATGAATGCCGAATACAGTGGAACAATGACTTCCTTAGATCTAGATGCCATACTTTGGTTTACAAGTTGCACAACATATAATTATTTCTTCACTACTGAAGACACATGATAGTCAAAGGTTAGATTACTGTCTTTGTGTGACCTTGGCTACTGGGCCACCTCTTAGTGGTGTGTTTTCAATATGATAGTTGCCAGAGGTGGATGACTTCTCAAAGCATATTATTATGCATTTCTTGGCATTTAGTTTTAGTCTATGGCACTGATGCCAGTTATTTGTCTATGTCTGCACTTCTTGGAGAACATTTGTGTCAGTGGGGGATTCAATGGCAGCTCCTAATTTGCAATCATCTGCAAATTTAGTTAGCCAGAGGCCACTGGCATCAGCCTTGATGTCAGAGAAGTAAATGCCAAAAAGGATTGGTCCCAAAACTGATCCCTCAGGGACACCACTTGTGGCTGGCCTCTTTGTAATGGTGGACTCCCCATTTCTAATGTTCTGGGTCCTGTCTGTGAGGCAGCTAACTATCTATTGGGTGATATAAGGGTTTGTACCTAACCTCTTGAGTTTATCAACAATACCCAAGAGGGGTAATGTGTCAAATGCATTGGCCAGGTAAAGGTAGGCAGTGTGAACCATTTTGCCCTCATCCATTGCTTTGGTGACTTTCTCAAAGAAGTCCACCAGGTTGAGTAGGCATGACTTGCCCTTGATGAAACCAAATTGTGCTGGGTCCAGTGTCTGAAGGTTTCCTATGTCATTCTTGATCAGTTCCATGATAATTTTTCCATGGCTTTGTATATGAGACTAGTGTGACATATGAGTCTGTAGTTTTCAGGGTGTGTAGATTCCCCACCTTTGTGCAAAGGGATGACAGTTGCTGTTCTCCATTCATGTGGCACAAAGCCTTTTTGGAGGCTGAAGTTAAATAGCAATTCCAGTTGGCCTGATAGGTCATGCTTCATGCTATTTAGAAGGCATCATGGAATATTGTCTGGGCCTGTTTATGCAGGGTTCTTGGCCTTGGAGAGAGCATTAAGGACCTGTTTCCTAGTAATAGCAGAGGCAATTATATTTGATGTTATTTCCTGAGGGAAGATTGAGTTTGAGAGAGAAAGCTAAAGTTGGAGCTGAATTTGTTAGCCAGCAGGTTTACTATATCTTATGGCTCAGTATAGATGGCTTCATTAACAATGAGCTCTGCACACAATTGTGTATTGCCTTTGAGGTTGACGACATAACCAAAGAATGCTTTGTGGTTGTCCTTGGTCTAGAAGGCCATACTTACCTCAGATTTGGCTTTGTTAGACTTTATTAGCCCTCTGAGTTGTTAAGTTTGATAAGATTGCTTTTATACTGCTGGGTGCTGCATCTCCTAATTTTTGCCATGTTTTTATTCCTTTTGTTATACAGCCTATTGATGTTGTGATTCCACCAGGGTGGCTTGTTTTTTTGAGTTAGTTCTGTACTTCTTCCTGGTAGGTACAGCTGCCTCTATGAATTACTAACTCCACTACTAACCACAGTCAAAAATAGCTAGCTGTCTTTACAAACTTTAACATCTTGTCTGACAACTTTGTTACTAATATTATAAACGACAAGAAACTATCTTAACTTGCGACATGTACTGTATATACTTTTGCTAATCAATATCTTGTTATTGTATTAAAGCCAACAACCTGTAATGTTGTTTACTGTTGCTGCAACTTTGTATCTTTATTTATCATGTACATGATGTGGAGCTTTTCTCCTCGGGCATCCGCTGAAAAAGGACCTGCGTCCAGTCGGAATTTCCAGATAAACAAATGTAAATAAATAAATAAAATGAAGCCATTAACATGCTTCTATAGGGTTTCTGTGAACAGTTCCATGTAGGCAGCAGTGTTCTCAGGGTTTATTGTGTCTTGAAATATTGCCAAGTTATCACTTAATAGTAGGAAATTAGCCTTAGAGTAGTTCCTGAATATTCCAGGGTTAGCTGGGGTTCCAAGTTTTATTTTTACTTCAAATGAGACCATTTTGTGGTCTGACCTTACCAGAGAAGACATTACATTAAGGATTGTGCAGCACTCTCCCATATTAGTGAGGACCAGATCCAGTATGGTTGCACCCCTGATTGGTGTATTGACAACCTGGTCCAAGAAGTTTGTGCTTAGAAATCTCTGTGCTTGTACATTTGGTGTCATATATGATTCCGAGTTAATAGTGGAGTAGTTAAAGTCATCCATGATTATGGTATTGGGTTGGATGGTGACTGTTTCCAATACGTTTCAGTACATGACTTGGGTTTCCTAGGTCATACAGGGGAAACTATAGCTTGCAAGGAAGTGGTATGGGATTCTGCCTATGGTGACTTGAATGTGGAGAAGCTCAAGTGCATTGTCCTGTTTGACCAGACTTTAGGTATATATATATCAGTGATATAAATCAATACACCTCCATCTTTAGTCCCTGTCTGTGAAGTAACTGGTCTAAATGTGTGGAAGGCATTCTAACCTTGCATTGTTGGTGTGCTCTCCATGGCTTTAAACCATGTCTCAGTGACTGCACAGATGTCTGCATTCTTTATAGTGAAGACAGCTTCTAGGGAGTCAAGTTTTTTGTTTTTTTGTAATATCTTTAGATTTTCTTTGTTTTGATTTGCTATGTCAGAAGTAGTTTCCGTTTGGCATTGCCTAAAAAAGACACTATAGAAGATGACAATGTTTTAATATTTGAAAGCACAGAGGTGAGAGGTACAGACCATCCCTGGCCAAGTAGCATGGTCTGTTGGGCATATCCTTTTATGCTGTACACCTTACTCAGCCTGGTGAGAGAGACATCTGTGTGTCTCACAATGGAGTCTGCAATGACCAGAATGTTGGATTGTGTGGTGGATTGCCTTAATGGGTTTAGAAGTAGAGTCTCCATGAGATGTGGCTATATATGTTGATGTGGGTGTTGATTTGAAAGAGTACATTTTGGGTTGCTAAGGGTGTTTGTTATGTCTACTTTGTCTAGGAGGATTCTGGAGTTTAGGAAGGTTGCATTTCAGTTCCTCAGCATATGTGGGTCTATGTGTCTGCTTTGTATTGTGTGTGATGGGTGCATCGTGTTTACTGTTGACAACCGTATTGACATTAGGAGTACTTTTATGTGAGAGCTTTGCCTCCAGTGGCATTTTGTAAATACGTCTCTCATATACCATATCAGTTTTTTTTTTTTTTTGAGAATTAACTGGTTATCAGCAAATATGAGGCAAATTCTATTGTTTTTCATAGGTTCATAGGTTCATAAGTTGGTACAAGGCTATTGGCCCTAGGGCCTATACAAGTATAGCCATAACAATTCCATGGCTATTTCTTCTCACACCATTTACTTCCCTGGACCCCTGTCTAGCAGGGCAACTGCCATGATCCCTGGGGTGAATTTCCTTTCTCCCATCCAATCATCAAGGTTCCATTTGAAGAGGCCCAAAGAGGCACTCTGCTTGACATGTATGGGCAGTCTATTTCAGAGTCTGGGGAGTCTCTGGGTCAGAAACCTATCCCTCCAGCATGTTTTGTTTATTGTGATGACAAGGTTTAGATCCCTGGAGTGTGTGGCTCTGAGGGATTGGGATTTCTTTAAGTGTAGCATGTCCAGTAGCTCTGGGTTTGACATGGCCTTGAATGTTAAGCAGAGATCACCTCTGAGTAGACGATACACAACAGAGTATAGCTGGAGTTTTTTAAGGAGGTCAGCATAGGGCATCTGCTTTAGGCCTGTGATTCTTTTAGTGAGGTATTTCTGTGGCCTTTCCAGTTGTTGCAGATGTCTTGAGAGGTACAAACCAAACGGGGCATTGTATTCTCTAATGGGTCTAATGAGGGATGAGTACAGTGGGACAATGACCTCCTTTTTTCTGGATGAAAAGCCCTTAATGATGAGGTGTGCCACATAGAAGGATTTCCTGACTGTTGTGGCAATGTGATTATCGATGGTGAAATCACTGTCCTCCTGTGTCACTAAGTCTCTTATCACACTTTTGGTGTTTAGTATACTGCCACCTATGTGGTAATTCATGGGTACATGTTTTTTCCTAAAGGGGATTACTATACATTTCTTGGCATTGAGCTTGAGCCCATGGCTCTGGCACCAAGTATCTGTTTCTGTAAGGCCCTTTTGTAGAATATCTACATCATTTGGGGATTCAATAATGGCTCTCAGTTTGCAGTCATCTGCGAACTTTGTTAGCCACAGTCCCTTAGTGTTGGCCTGTACTTCAGAGAAGTAGATGCCAAACAAGAGCGGTCTCAGGACTGAACCCTGAGGTACTCCACTTGTCACTTATCTGGAGCTGGATTTGGAGTTGGCTACTTTTACAGTGTGGGTTTTGTCAGTAACCAGTTAGCAACCCATCGAGTGACATAGGGATTAGTGCCCAGCTTAATAAGTTTATCTATGATTCCAGAGTGGGGTATGGTGTCAAAGGCCTTAGCGAGGTCCAGATAGGCTGTGTGGACTACCTTACCCTCGTCCACTGCTCTGGAGACTGATTTGAAGAAGTCAGTCAGATTCAGGAGACAAGATTGGCCCTTCACAAACCCAAACTGGGTGGGGTCCAGTGTTTGAAGGTTGCCAATGTCTTTGTTTATAAGTCCCATGATAATATGTTCCATGGCCTTGCAGATCAGACTCATCAGACTGATGGGGCAGTAGTTCCTGGGACCCAAGGTGGATCCCCCCTTGTGGAGTGGGATAACTGTAGCTGTGCGCCACTCAGTGGGCAAGAAGCCTGAGGTGAGGCTATGATTAAACATGACACTTAGGTGAGGTGCCAGTTCATTTTGTAGTTCATGTAATACACAGCCCAGGATGTCATCTGGTCCCATGGATGTTGTATTCTTAGCTTTGGAGAGTGCGATTTTTTACCTGTGTGGCCGTTATTACCGGAATTTGGCAATCTTCCGGTATTGAGATGGGCCATTTAGAGGGTGAAAAGAGGGATGAAGTTGGCACTGAATTGATCTGCCAGGATATTGGCAATATCCTTGGGATCAGTATATTTAATGCCATTCTGTTGTAGCTCAGAGGAGATCTGAGTATTGCCATTTAGATTCTTGACATAGTTATAGAATGCCTTGTGGTTGTCTTTGGAATCTTTGACAATGTTATTTTCATAACTAGCTTTGAAGGATTTTATACGAGATCTCAGCTTCTTACTGAGACTGGTAAGGGAGTTTTTTGCATCCTGGGATTTTCCTCTTTTCTGCAACAGTTTCTTCCTTTTGTTGTAAAGTTTGTTTATGGCAGGGGACCACCAGATTGGCTTTCGTTTTTTGGAGAAGAGCATCTTGGTTCTGTTTAGGATAGCATGATTCATGCATGAGTGGATGTGCTCGTACAGTGCCTTAGTGTAGGATTCAGCAGTCGAACTTTCAGTTCCCGTCTGCATGAGCGTCATGAAGTTTGTCACTTTTGACTTGAATAGCATGAAGTTGGCTTTAGAGAAGTTTTTTATGGAGGTTTCCTTACGGGTGGGGTGGGGGTGGGATGTGGATGTTAAGGGTGATTAGCTTATAGTCAGACATGACGAATGAGGGGGTGACGATAGGTGTGGAGCATAGATTCCCATGTTGGTAATGACCAGGTCTAGGATATTGGAGCCCCTGGTGGGACTATGGATTAGTTGATCCAGGGCATTGGAATTTATGAATTCCAAGAACCATTGGGCAAAGGAGTTAGCACATGAGTAGTTTTCCCAGTTAATAGCAGGGTAGCTAAAATCACCCAATATTAGGGTGTTTGGTTGTATCTTAATATTTTCCGGTATATTTAGAAAGGTGTAGTGAGAATCATGGGGCATAGTAGGGGATCTGTAGCAAGCTACAATTTGGATTTCAGTCTTAACTAGTGTTAGTTGCACCTGGAGAATTTCAGACGCATTGTGTTGGGCAACTAGCCTGGTGGTGTGAATATCCTTGGTGAATATGGACACTCCTCCACCTTTAGTGTTTTGGTCCTGGGTTGGTGGCTGAAAAGTGTGGTAAGAGTTGTAGCCTGGTATTGCAGGGGTGCTCTTTGGAGCCTTGAACCAGGTCTCAGTTACTGCACAAATATCGATGTTCTCCATTTTTAGGAGTGCCTCGAGAGAGTGCATTTTGAGGTTTAGACTTCTAGCATTAAGTAGCATTACCTTCAGAATCTGCATGCTTGTACCTGTTACGGTGGTGGTTTTGTCCTTTGAACTTTGCCTAAAAAAGGCACTATAGGGGTGGCAAAAGCCATAGTCAATAACAGCAACAACATTTTAATAGTCAATTTTTTCTTGTTATTTTACCTAATTTCTAAGTAGTCACTTTTCAACCAGTGCCTATTCCTAGAGGTAAAAGAAATATCGAACTGTCAGATTCATCATCACTTTGTGACCACCCCTTGTCAATAGTTACATGATAACTAGGATAAGATTATGTCTAAGCAAAGGCTTGATGCCTTCAGCCTTCATAAGACTATAAAATAATTTAATAGACTTCTAAGTCAATCTATAGCTGACTGAGACTGATATACATATATATATATATATATATATATATATATATATATATATATATATATATATATATAAACAGTGACTCACATCTTTTATCAATTTCTTGTTATTTATTTGTAGGGGGGAGGTGGGACTGAAGTTCACAGATTTTGTGTTGTAGCTCTTTAAAGTCAAATGTGGGAACAGTTAAAAGCTTCAGCTAAGAAGCCCACTTGATGGATAAACTATATCACTTTATACTTATAGAATATCTTGATGAAGTGATATGATACGGTATTGTTTTATCATGAACCTATCAGTGTGGAACTACAAGGAACTTTGATTGTTAAGTCAAAACGATGAACATTCTTCATAATAAAGAAGAATTCAGAGGTATGGCTATAGCAAAATTGTTGTTTTCCTACTTGTATATTTTTTCTTTCTAGTTTTCTAATCTGGGTCGCAGGGAATCAGAGCCTTTATGGGCAGTTGTTGAGCGTGGAGTAGTTTTTGAGTGTGATGTAGCAGTACTAAAACTCTAGCTTTTAGGATGTAGTTCCACAATGTAGAGTTTTTTTTTTTCTGGGATTACATTCCTTTACATTACATTTGAAAAGTCCTGGAATGCATAAAAATGGTTACCTAAAAAAAGGCTTTAAAAGGCCTTTTAACAATGCATACATCTTAAGACCATTTTAATATCCAAAATTCATTTAGGCTGTACTGACATGCTGAATACCTGATGAATATTCATGAGGCTAGTGCCGACACCTCCATGAATATTCATTACATATTCATACATGTTACCAGGTGTTTGACAGTGTGCGGGTTTTTGCCAGCCTTGCTATTGCACTTAATTTGGGGCACTAGGACACAATAACACTGACAGAACTATTTTGCATAATATAAAGGCTTGGTTTGTAATATATTTGCATTACTGTATACTGAAGTGTGATGGATAGCACAAGATAGGGATTACAAAATTTATATCCATGTCACTGTCATCCAAATATGTATGTACGGGGGTGATTATCATTAACAGGTTATATCAAATATGCACTATTGCCTTGGGTTATGACCAACACCTGTCACATTCAAATACGCTGTACACTGCTAGGTCCAGAATAGGGTCATAATACCTAACACGATGGGATTTAACACACCTCTGTCTGGGTCCACTCCCTTCAAATATCACATTTACAGCTGTAACTGAGACTTAACTGAAATGTTTTTCATACACATGCAACTTACAATATTTCTAAGGAGATGATATTGAGATTTCTCTAGTGACAGTACCCATTGCCTATATAATGGTGTGTTGCCACTAATCAAATGACTAATGCAATGCCAGGTACTTAGCTATTGATCAAAGTTTTAATTAGCCAACTAACATAATATTATTACAGTTGATGACCATTCTCACTCTATTCAAAAGAATAGATAGAATAGTCATATAAATGTAGTGAAAATACCATTCTGTAGAAAAATAAGTCATCAGTCACAATGTTTGTCAAATATACAAATTAAAACTATTTAATTTAATTTACAAGCTTTAATTTTATATACAAAACACTGTTGCAGTTGCAAAAAGAAAGGAAAGTGAAAGGCTTTGTACAAACTATGGACAGACACATTTGATAACTGCATCTGTAGATGTTATTTCCGATTCCTTATACTAGAAGACTCGGAATACAAATAAAGCCCAAAAATTCTTTAATCCAAGTGTTTTGATGTAGTGTCTTCTGCCATTTAGGATACCCGAGTTCCATATTATAGTTCTAGACAAATAGAAAGAAAAGGACTGCAGCAGCAGCTCTGGAGAAGCACACTTCTAGTGATAAGAAATATTTTAGCAACTTTCACTAATAATCTCATACAAGAAGAAAAACATGCAATAGGGATTGTAATACACGGTGGATAGAACTATTTTAAAGCAAATAAAATCTATTTTTCCTTTTGCATCATTGCAGAATGCTCAGACAGTTTTGTTCTATGATGATGTAATGCAGCATCCAAAGAAAACAGTGAGTAAATGAATATTAATTTAATTTTGTCAGAATAAAGTTCTAAATTCTGCGCACTAAATGAAATGCAGAAATATTTAGAAATATTTCATTTTCAAGTACAAGACAAGATGTATCTTGTAACATTCTTTTGTAACAAATATCAACAATTTAACAATTCCAATTTCTTTCTGATTAATTATTGTTAATTTTAATCTAAAACCAGAAGACCAAAGTATATGGTTATACATAAATCAAAACTTATCTGGTCTCATAATCAAAATCATAAATGACCACATTAATATGCTATTTCATACCATCAATGTAGTCAGTGACTTTATGCAATGCATTTGTTACTGTATGAAATGTTCTATTCAGCACAATAAAATTGCCACCTTTGTCAGTGTTAGCAAAATAATTAATCTCATCTTTACACAAATTATCTCTTTTTTCTTACTCATTCTGTAGAATTTATTTTTAAATGGCTGTACTATTTGTTCATTAATGTCTGTGCTTCATGTATTATTTCAAATGCTGGCACTAGTGGATGCAAATTTGGTATGAATTTGCTTGTTTTTTACAATGTTTGCCAGCACTGATCTGTGATCTTTGAGCAAAATCTTTAGGCATAAATCTCCTACAAAAAAAACTGTAGGTTACATACTGTCATTAGAACATAAGTGAGTCCCTTATTTAGAACATTACTTTTTACCTTATCCAGTGCACATTTGAATATGTCTAGTACCATTGTCTATTGGTTTTCAAGGACTGTCTCCTCCCTGTACCTCCTCTGTTGTCGCCATCCACTGGAACCTCATTCAACTTGTTTCCACTGCTTCTGCTGCTGTATTGTTGATGACCTCTGTGGAAGCTGGCTCCAAATCTGTCTTACAAGGGAACTGTTTCATTTACATGTGGTAACACATTCATAGCTGCATTTTCAGAAACCTGTCCTGAGTAGTGACTAGGTATAGCATGATTAGACGTCTAATTTATATTAACACTAACAAGATAATCCTTTTCAAAATGAGACATGAAAAATGTTAATTTCATGTTCCTTTCAACTTTCAAGAATGTATTTTTTTTTTATCAAAAATCAGACGTTTCACAAATTAGCCTACTACAGGTAATTTATCATCATCATACCTTGATTTACAAAGATAAAAGTGAGCTGCTAAGGAACAGTAGTATGTCTCCTTAAAGGCATAATTTAGAACTTGGAATTTTTCCATGCCAGTTCTATGGGTCAGCTTTTTCTATTGCCATACCATGTCTGGTCTTCCTCGCAAATTAGCAGGCATTTTCAAAGCTTTCAAATTTCTAGGTATTTGTTCTACTACCAAATAAGCTTAGAAAAACTGTTTCACTATTGCAGCAGTTTTAGGCTTTTCATTTGCATTCTGATACAGCTTATTTAATTAAATTAAAGTACTACAGATGGCAAGTGTAATGCTTTAATCTCATTCTATGATTACTTCAGGACTGTAAACATATTCCAGCACTGCAGAGTAGAGAACAGTGCATATAATTTACCAAACTTTGCTACAATGCACCCCTCTTATACAGGGCTACTCCACTGAGAGGACATTGAATAGGGGTACCATATGTGTCACTGTTAGGCAATAACTAACAATGAATGCCACAAATTCATGCTCCTGAGCTGTATATATTATTTCACCTTAACTTTAGCAAAAAAAAGCCTTTGAGTTCCTTGAAAGCTGATATTCCTGAATTGTGTTGTCCTTTCAGCCTCTTCTTTGTTGCTCAAACTGAAATATATTAATTCAATAGCATATTGTGCAATTTCTCAGCTCCTGTCACAGATTTGAAATATGTGAGAATAAAAAAGTAGGAGCCATACAGATACACTATCAAAAACACTAGCATGCAAACTTGATATGAAGCTTTTAATCAATAAACATAGATTTTGCAATAGGTTTTGCTCAAGCTTTTAGAGGATGACTTCCCTTTGTTTGTACCTTATAAGCTGTTATGGTGAATACACTGCTTACATGTCTAAATTTAATACCTAATATCACAATAGCTACTATACTGCATGAAATGCAAGTCCAGTAATCTTAACATTAAATATATACCACTACTTCATTAATTAGCTCAGACTTCTGATCGCATGAAGGCTATTGCTTTTAAAACAGCCAGAACAATATATAACATTTTTGGAAGAAGAGGCATTTTTAACAACTGCAGTCGTTCAGTGATGTGCAGAGCTGTAGTAACTACAGAGGGATTAAACTGATCAGTCACAGCATGACGTTATGGGAAAGAGTAGTGGAAGCTAGGTTAAGAAGGGATGTGATGATTAGTGATCAGCAGTATGGTTTCATGCCAGGAAAGAGCACTACAGATGCGATGTTTGCTTTGAGAGTGTTGATGGAGAAGTACAGAGAAGGTCAGAAGGAGTTGCATTGTGTCTTTGTGGATTTAAAGAAAGCATATGACAGGGTGCCTAGAGAGGAGTTGTGGTATTGTATGAGGAAGTCGGGAGTGTCAGAGAAGTATGTAAGAGTGGTACAGGATATGTACGAGGGTAGTGTGACAGTGGTGAGGTCTGCGGTGGGAGTGATGGATGCATTTAAGGTGGAGGTGGGATTACATCAAGGATCAACTCTGAGCCCTTTCTTATTTGTAATGGTGATGGACAGGTTGACAGACGAGATCAGACAGGCATCCCCGTGGACTATGATGTTTGCAGATGACATTGTGATCTGTAGTGAGAGTAGGGAACAGGTGGAGGAGACCCTGGAGAGGTGGAGATATACTCTAGAGAGATGAGGAATGAAGATCAGCAGGACTAAGACAGAATATATGTGTGTGAATGAGAGGGAGGATAGAGGAATGGTGAGGATGCAAGGAGTAGAGATGGTGAAGGTGGATGAGTTTAAATACTTGGGATCAACAGTTCAGAGTAATGGTGAGTGTGGAAGAGAGGTGAAGAAGAGAGTACAGGCAGGATGGAGTGGGTGGAGAAGAGTGTCAGGAGTGATTTGTGACAGACGAGTACCAGTAAGAGTGAAAGGTAAGGTCTACAAGAGGGTAGTAAGACCAGCTATGTTATATGGGTTGGAGACAATGGCATTGACAAAAAGGCAGGAGTCAGAGCTTGATGTGGCAGAGTTGAAGATGTTTAGATTTGCACTGGTTGTGATGAGGATGGACAGGATTAGGAATAAGTATATTAGAGGGTCAGCCCAGGTTGGAAGGTTTGGAGACAAAGCCAAAGAGGCAAGATTACGTTGGTTTGGACATGTGCTGAGGAGGGATGCAGAGTATATTGGGAAAAAGATGCTAAGGATGAAGCTGCCAGGTAACAGGAAAAGAGGAAGGCCTAAGATAAGATTTATAGATGTGGTGAGAGAGGACATGCAGGTGGTTGGTGTGACAGAGCAAGATGCAGAGGACAGGAAGAAATGGAAACAGTTGATCTGCTGTGGTGACCCCTGATGGGAGCAGCTGAAAGGAGAAGAAAGAAGTCTTTCCTCAAATTAAAAAAATAAAACATATTGTCCCAGCTGCCTATGGGTGTATTTACCTGAGATATTATGTGTTTATAATTTCTTGTTTTTTCAAGTTTTTGAATAAGGTTATCCCTAAGTAGTTTAATGTATCAGCTTGATCTCCAATGATGCATTGGTTAACTAGTTGGGATTTCCCTTTGTCATTTAAGAATAATATGTTTAGATTTTTGCTTATTAAAGTGGAGGCCTGAAATCTTTTGAAACTTATTTATTATTGTGTCTAGTTCTAATAATTATTTATTTGACTTAGGTAAATTAAGCAGAATACCATCCGCAAATAGTGCTATTTTAGAATTGTATTAATTATAAATATTAATGCCTTTGATTTCTTGATTATTTTTTATTGATGATGCTAATATTTCTATGACAAGGGCAAATAACATTGGGGTAAAGGACAACCTTGTTTGGTTCCTTTGGTTATGGGGATGCATTTTGAAGTGAAGGGGCCTAATTTGACATATGCCAAATTATCTTTATAAATAGCCTTTATCATGTAGATGAAAGATAGTGGAAATGAAAATGCTTTTAGAATTTCAAACAAAAAATCCCAGTTTACCACGTCAAATGTTTTTTCTATGTCTAGACTCACTAACAAAACTTCTTCATTTTCTTTGTTTAAGAATTCCATTAATGTTAATATTCTTTTGATATTATCATGAGTGTGCCTTTTATGAATAAAACTGGTTTGGTCATAGGTTCATAGGTTCATACTAGGCTATCTGCCCTAGGGCATTTATAAGCCTAGCCAGAATGTGTTTGGCTTTCGCCACCCATTTTAAATTTATTTTGCTATGCCCTTTTTTGAGGTTAGTATACTGTGCCTCTGTCTAACAGTGACATAGAAGTGATACCCGGGGTAAACCTACGATCTCCCATCCACTCATCAAGATTCCCCTTGAAGAGAGTCAATGAGGGACTCTGCCTAACCTGGACTGGGATTTTATTCCAGAGTGAAGGGAGCCTCTGGGTTATGAATCTGTCCCTCCAGCATGTCCTATTTATTTCAGTGCTGAGGTTCAAGTCTCTCGAGCCCGTAGCTCGATGGGATTTGGATTTTCTGAGGTACAGCATGTCCATTAATTCCGGGTTGGACATGGCTTTATACGTCAGGCACAGATCGCCTCTGAACAGGCGGTATGCCACTGAGTAGAGCTGGAGTTTCTTTAACCGGGCAGCATATGGCATCTGTTTGAGCCCTTTGATCCTCTTGGTGAGGTACTTTTGGGGTCTTTCCAGTTGCTGCAGGTGTCCGGTAAGGTACATCCCAAAAGGGGCATTGTACTCAATTATGGGCCTGATGAGGGATGAGTAAAGAGGCACGATGACCTCCCCTGATCTAGATGTGAATCCCTTCATGATTAGGTGGGCTATATAAAATGTTTTTCTAACCACTTTGGCCACGTGGTTGTCAAATGAGAGATTGCTATCAACTTGGGTCCCCAGGTCCCTAATTACTTCTTCTGTACTTAATGGATTACCACCTATGTGGTAATTTGTGGGCACTTTGTTTTTGCCACAGGGGATGACTATACATGTTTTGGCATTTAGCTTGAGGCCATGGCTCTGGCACCAGTTGTCTGTTTCTATGAGGCCCTTTTTGAACTAATTATGAAAGTAGAACCTTTATTTTGTCTACAAATATAGACATAAAACTTTTGTAGTCATTATTTAATAAGGAAATTGGTTTATACGATTTACATAGCCATGGATCTTTGTCAGATTTAAGAATTGGGGTAATCAGGTAGTATCTCCAAGAGGAAGGGATCAAAGTTTTAGCTTGTACTTCAACCAGGGTGCTATGAAGTAAAGATATAATCAAATCTGGAAAAAGCTTATAAATCTCTGCTATAATGCCATCTATGCTCTGAGTCTTGTTAGGTTTAAGGTTTTTGATTTTATTTTTAATTTCATTTAGAGTTATTCATTTTTCAAGAATTGTACTAAGAGTTTCTGAGATGGCCTTCAAATTTAAAGTGATTAATTCTTGGGCTGTAACATTTTTGTTTATATTATCAGAGTTATAATGTTTGGTGAAGTGATATCTAAACACTTCTAATATAGCTCTGATATCAAAAGCTGTCTTGCTAGTACTTTCATGTAATAATTTTAAGATATTATTTACCTTGGATGCAATTTTGCTCATAATGACAAATTGTGCATGTGTTTGGGAGTAAGAGCATAAGAGTTTAATTTCATTTTTTGTAATGCTGCTTGTTTTATATGCAAAAATATCTAGATATTTCTCATTTAATGCATCTATTTCTTTTTTGTTATTTGAGTTTGATTGTGATTATCTAGATCTCAAGGAGGTTGATTAAGATTGTAGGTTCTGTAGTTCCGATTCCCATTCCTTAAGTTTTTTCTTATACCAGACTGTAATTTTACCATAAATATATACTTTGAGAGCATCCCAAACCATGATAATGTTTGTTTTAGGGTTATTATTTGTATCTAAGAAGTTTAATTCTGATAATAACTGGTTTGAAGTCATCAATTGCCTTTTTTAATGATTCTAAGACAAGCTCACTAGTTTTTTTGCTAAAAATTGAATATTTGTATTTACTGGTGATATTGACTTATTGTTGCCATAGTCTGTCTCATTCAATTCAACTCCACTATTGTTGCCTCTCTGCCTCATTTTTACAATTTTGCATGAAACCTCTTTTTTACTCTCTCTCTAGCTCTAACCTACAACTTTCTTCCTTCTCTTTCTGTCACTCTTCTCATATTCCTTATTGCTTCTTCCATTCTCCTTTTCCCATCAGTCTTACACTTACATAGTATCTCATAATTTATAGTTGTCTGGTGCTGATGTGCACAATGTCATACTGATGCTGGACTGAGATTCACTCTTTAACACTTACCATCATCAGCAAAGCATAGTGTAAATAAGTATAAGAGATTAATGTGAATTTGCAGTATATCATATGTTAATGAGCGTTTGGCAATCCTATCTTGACCTAGTTCTCAGAACATAAGCCACATGTGCACCATAACAAGTGGAAACAGCTGTACATTATCATAATGTGGCTAAAAGGTGCAGCTCTAACATCTCTAAGGATGCTATCTGACATGCTTCTCCTTTCTGCTTTTATTGCAACATGCCAATATAGGATGAGAGCTGCCATGCCTCCTTATTATTCTTCAGCACCTGACTTCTTCAGCTGCAACATGGCATCCCAGCATGTTTTGCACATCACTAGATCATGACAGGTTTACAGCATCTTAGAGAATGGACGACCTGTATATTGCCACTCTGACTAGAAAATGAAAGTTCTCCAGCAGGATGTTAATGTACAGATAATGCCTACTAACAATGAGTCCACCTCATCATGGCAGCATAGTAAGATGCAGTGAAACACAGACTGTTAGGAAGCTAATGGCTGCCATTACTTTTACTGTTTAGCGAGTATAAAAATTAAAATAAAGGCAATTAAAAAATAGAAAATTGTGTGTATCTATGTCTGTTAATGTGAGTGTATGCATGCATGAAAGTGAAAGTGAGTTTAATAGAGCCATTATTTTGTACTCACTAAGCAGCACTTTTAACTATCATTTAAGAACTGACAGCAAAGATTGATAGAATGGATGTGAAATTGGATCATTTCAAAGAAAAATGTTCTCAGCAAATGGAAATATTACACAAAGACCTTAAACAGCAAAAGACACAGATTACTGGTATAGAGACTTCACTAAATGATATGGACACTAGAATTCAGGAAGGTGAGCACAATATAGACTTTCTTTTAAAACAAACTACTCTTTTACAAACAAAAAATGATGATCTAGAGAATAGATCAAGAAGAAATAATATCACACTTTTTGGTTTGCCTGATAATGTTGAAGAAGGTAATATGGAAAAATTCTTAACATCTTGACTCCCTGATGTATTCCAGCTTCCTGAAGTTCTCTCATATGGAATAGAAAGAGCACACAGGTCCCTGGCTACTGCAAAAAAAGGTAAATCCAATTCTACTAAATCTGTTATAGTGACGTTTTTATCTTCTCATGACAAGGAGATAGTGTTAAAGACTGCTTGGGCTAAATCTCCTATCAAATATAAAGAAAATGTCATACACTTTGATAATGATTACTCATTTTCTGTAATTGCCAAAAGAAAGCTTTTTTTGCCAATGCTAAAAGAACTAAAGAAAGCCCAAATAAAGACACACCTATTATTTCCTGCCAGGTTAAATCTTTTTTTCAAGATGGCCCAAAAATAGTTGATGACATAGAGTCTGCCATTGCCTTTGTCAAAACAAGGAAACTGCTTGATAAAATATGAGTATATGAGAATAGAGGATATGGAGTGGGCAAATCCCAGCCTTAAAAGAAATGCTGATAACAATTCCTGGAAGACCTCTGAACATAAAAAGAAGCTCAAAAATAAGTGACTTATTAAGCTATTTTACTGGGGTTTGTTTATGCAAGTTTTAAAAACTAACCCAGAAGTTGGGGAAGTGGAAGGTTCAACAGTTGAGTCTTTGTTGTTGAAAATGTTTTTATGGTACATAGTTGTTTTATTGGTATTTTATAGTTTGTTATTATTACCTTTAGTTTATTCTAGTTCAATTTCTATAACAAGTAAAAGCTATTTATTTATTATCTTTATAGCGTGGTTGTTGTCTGTTATAATAAATGCTCCGTATGTTTGGGACTAAAATTTATGGTATTTTGGGGAACTATAGTAGATACGGAGACTTATAGAGGAGAAAATGAGAGTCTTTGTTACAATAGACTCTATTTCATTTGTTTTTAACAGTTTGCTGTTTTATTTCCCTGCCTCTTTGTGAAGAGAGACTCTTCACTGATATTGTTGCCATACTGCTGCTTTAATAATTATCTCCTGTTCTGCTGTTGGAATGTGCTGTTATTTCTGGTAATAGACATATGAAAAGTTTATATTTTCTCCCTTTCAGTGACCTGATATATTTTGAAGTAATTTATTTGATATTTATTTTAGAAATGTAAATATTTATGGAGAGGTTTTAATTTATTTCTTTTGTTTTTCTTTCTATTTTCCTCTTTGCTGTTGGTTGTGAAGGAATGGATGATTTTGTATAGAATGATATGTTCGTGGTGGTCTAGTGGTTTACCGGGTTTGGGAGACGGAGTTTGTTGGTCCTTTAATGTTTTATATTATTTTTCTTCCTCCCTTATGTCTCTCTTATTGTTCATTTTATGTTTCCCGGTTTTCCCACGAGCTAATCAACAATTTTCTCAGTGAAAAGCTGTAAATGTTTTCCCTGCACAAGCTTGTACATCTGATCTGTTAAACAACCTTGGTTTGTCCTCGCATTGCAGCTGCTACAACAGAGAGCAAGAAAAAAGTGTTGTTTCCATAAAAACGTTTATAGTCTGAACCTTGTGCTGAGAAGTTCTGTAAAAGCTGAATAATAGTTAGAATAGATGGTTTCTAATGCCATTTACAGTTTGGTTGAAAACTGCATCTAAATAACACAGTTGATATATATGCTATATTTAAACATTTGTGAATGTCCATAATCAAAGCACTTTTCACACACTTAAACCCTTACATTTTGTACACTTGTCTTCCTAATTCTATTGTGGTTGTGTAAGTTTTATATTGATTGGTATGACAAGCATTAAGTATGGTTCTTTAGTCGACTCCTCTTACTAAATGCTAAAAAAACTAAACTTCTTCTCTTTACCCCCACTTCCAGGACTTCCCCCTTAAACTTTACTATCTCCTCCAACAGTGCCACTGTCATCTCATCTGACTCTACAACTAAACTGTTAGGTATTACCATCGATAATAATCTCTCTTTCGACCAACATATTAACAACTCCATTAAACTAGTCAACAGAAAAATAGGATCCTTGTATCGAATTAGACCATTTCTTACACCAACTACTAGAACTAGGATTGCTCACTCCCATCTTATCTCTTCTCTTCTTTATGCTTCACCCATCTTTACCAACCTCAAGAAAAACAACCTTAACAAATTGGCTACCTGCTATAATAACATTGCCCGCTTTGCTACTAGCAACCCCTACAGAACCCATCATTGTCTTAACCTGAAACAACTTGGCTGGCTAGAAATTCAAAACTTTCTTGCTTTCCATCAACTCATTTTGGCCCATAAAATATTGTACCATCCAAACAACACTCCTATACTCTCCCAACTCATAATCCCCTATAACAACCTAAACTGTCTCCGCTCTTCTAGTAAACTCTTGACTAGGTCTATAAAATCTAATAACACTGCTGGTGACTCCCTATTCACCAATTCTGTAGGTATAAAATGGAATATGTTACCTACAAACATAACAATGATTTCCTCTTTACCTCTCTTCAAACAAAATATTAAACTACACTTCCAGAATCACTGGCTTTGCTCATGTTGTAAACCCGATTAATTTTCTATTACTACTACTTACCTAAACTTTCTCTCTCACTTCTTGTTTCACTCTTTTTTTCCACCTAGCTCTCTCTTCTCCCCTCTCACCTTGCCCTCTTCCTTTCCTGTTAATTATCTTAACATGCTCTCTTCTCATCTAACCCATCCTATTCCTTACCTAATTCTTATTACTCTACTCTTATTTCCTCTTATTTTGTATTCTTATCTTAAGAATTGTATCCTGTATAATGCTGTTTGTATTTCTCTGTGTGTGGTAGTAACTCTTTCTTGTTGTACTAATTTGTTTGAAGTGTTTTAAGAATTTTGCTGTTTGTAACTATTACTAACCTATGTACTAATTGTTTTCTTGCTATGTACGTTGATTTTTACATATGTATTAATTTGTACTTCTGCGGAGCTTTTCTCCTCGGGCCTCTACTGAAAATGGAAATTTCTCCAGCTAGACTAGCCCGGTCAACAAATGTAAAATAAAATAAAAAATAAAATACATAGCAGTGTTGTTAAAATGAAGGGTTTGTTGTGGATTGGTGTGTCCGTGTTGGTCTAGTGGCTTGCTGGGCTTGAGAGATGGAGTTTCTTGGCTTTGCACTGTTTCATGTTGGCTTTTTTTTCCCTCTGTTGCCTTTTTGTTTTATCTGCTTTGTGTTTCTTGCTCCTGCCATGAGATAGTCTGTGGCTTACAAAAATATAAAAAAGGAAGAAGAAAATAGCTCTAAAAGTTTTCCCTCCTTGGTCTCGTGCATTCGAACTGCTGAATGACTCTGCTGCCTGCTTGTACTGCGACTGCCTCAACAGAAAACAAGAAAAAAAGTGTTGTTTCCATGAAGCTATTTACGGTCTGAATTTTGTGCTAAGAACTCTCGCAGAGCTGGATAATAGCTTGATTAGACAGTCTCTGATGCCATCTGCAGGTCAAATTAATGAACTGCAGCTAAGTAACCAGTATAATATAATTGTTATATTCAAAGCATTTATGAGAGTGTATAAGCAGAGCATTTTTGATACATTTATACCCCATATGTTTCTACACTTTTATTTATAATTCTATTTTATGTAATTTAAGCCTCTTTTGATTAGTAAAACAAGCATAAGCCATATATAGTAACACCATTAAAGTATTTATGAAAGAAGAAAGGAAAAAGAAAGGAAATGAATATATACAAAGCTTTTTATGACAACTAAGCAGAAGATAATATTCTTTTACAAGACACAAAAATCATCAAAATAAAAATAATTCTATTACTGGTTGAAAATAAATAATGACTAAAACATAATATATTCTATATGTCTATAGTTTGCTACATACAGTATAGTCTCAGATGCAGTTGTTTACCATATAAACTAGTATTTTGATATATTCTAATAAAGAAGTTCTTTCAGATTACTAAAGGTCTTAGAGATACATGGAGATGGGGAAATAGTGTTGTTAGATATTGGCACAATACCTAAAGAGATAGGGGCTTAGTCTACTTACTGATTATTATAGCAGTCCATTATATATAAATTAGTTATGATTTTTGCATTATTATATAATACGTGTCTGGTATTTATGATATATTGAATTCATATGACAAAAGTTAAAATGAAACAGTTACATTCGATTTACTTTAATTTGTTTCTTGAATTGGTACATACAATTCTAATGGATGTTTGTGAAATTATGCAACAACATATATATTTAGACAGGGAAGAGATGAATGCTGTTGCTAGCCTGATGGTCAATTTGGGTGACAGATGTCACTCAAATTAGGAGTTTTTAACTCCAGGTTTTTTTTTTTTGAAAGAGTCTATGTTATTAATGAATGCTATCCGTTTCTGTTAATAGTTATTATGATGTTCACAAAATCTTAAAAAAATTTAATTTGATGCAAACACATTTCATTGGATAAATGTTTTTCATGTTTTATGTGCAAATTATAATTGTATTCCTAATATTCAGTTTCTATTCACTTATAAAAAATGGGAAAAAAGGAGTAATTTCAGCAACAGATATTCATAACATTAATGTTTCTTGACATCATTAAAGTGTATATCATTAAACATCAGTAGATTAAATAATCCTAATAAGAGAATATCTTTGAACAAATATCTTAAACTGCATAATACTCAGTTAATATTTCTCCAAGAAACTCATTTACTAACTGAAGATGTCACAAAATTGGAATCAAAATCTTACAATCTCTTGATTAGCTCAGAGCATACACAAAAAAGGGGGGGGCATAATACTATGGAAAAATATATTACCTATGCCTAAAATAATTGACATCTACAAAGATAACAAGGGGATGTTATATTCAGTTATTATAGAATTTAATTTGACATTAATAGATATGTACTGGATTCCTGGCATTGGATCTACAACAGTGAAACAACATATAGAACATATAGTTCAGTTTTCTCAGGGTATTATTATTCTTGCTGGGGATTTTAACTACATTTCTGACATAAAAGACTCTAGTACAAGTGGTAAAAGGAAAATTCCAACTATAGCTAAATTATTGAATGAATTCTCAGATTCATACATGATGAAAGATATTAATAATGTTTCTGTCCCTAAGTCACTGTTCTATACATTCTACTCACATAGGCATAATTCATATTCAAAAATAGATAGGGTATTAATTTCCAATAACTTAACTGATTTCTTATCAAACTCAAAAGTGATTTCTTGTCCCCTTTTGGATCATAATTCCATAACATTTGATTTTATACTAAACTCCACATTTAATGTTCAAATTAAAAGGATACCTGTCTATATAATTAAACTCAAAGATTTTATTGATTTCTTCACTAAAGAAGTACATTTTATTGAACTTAATAGTACACAGGGAACTTCAGAAATATACATTTGGGATGCCCTAAAAGCCTACCTATATGGTAAAATTATTGATTGGTATAAAAAGAAAAGAATTTCATGGGATAAAGACCTTCAAGATATATAAACAAAGTTAGATACTTTAAGGCTTGATGATTCAAAGAATACAGATAAGAAAGACAGAATGAATGAAATAAATACCTTAAAAATAAATACATGGACATTTTAAACCATAGTTATGCTAAATCTTGAAAAATATCAACTTATAACTTTTTCTATAAATCCTAGGTCCATGAATATACTAGCTAACAAAACTAAAAGATTAAATAAACTTCACCATATTAAAGAAATCTATTCCCCAACAAAAAATGGTATCTGATTTACCAAATATATTGAGTTTAGAGAATCTTTTTTAAATTAAACCAACGCAATGATAACATTAATAGTTCAAAAGATATTCAATCTTTTATACATAATGATATAAAGAACAGACTATCTGAAGCACAAACAAAATTAATAGCTAAACAAATATCGTTTAAAGAAGTAAAAGATCAAACAATCAAACTTAAGCAAAATAAAGCTCCTGGTAATGTAGTATCATTTTTGAAATCTATAAGGTTTGACCTGCTAAAATGTTAACTTTGCTACATCATCATCAACTTCTTTCGGCTGTTCCCATTAGGGGTCACCACAGTGGATCACCTGTTTCCATTTCTTCCTGTCCTCTGCATCTTGCTCTGTCACACTAACCACCTGCATGTCCTCTCTCACCACATCCAAAAACCTTATCTTAGACCTTCCTCTTTTCCTGTTACCTGGTACCTTCATCCTTAGCATCTTTTTCCCAATATACTCAGCATCGCTCCTCAGGACATGTTGAAACCAATGTAATCTTGCCTCCCTGGATTTGTCTCCAAACCTTCCAACCAGGGCTGACCCTCTAATATACTTATTCCTAATCCTGTCCACCCTCGTCACATCCAGTGCAAATCTTAACATCTTTAACTCTGCCACATCCAGCTCTAACTCCTGCCTTTTTGTCAATACCACTGTCTCCAACCCATATAACATAGCTGGTCTCACTACCCTCTTGTAGACCTTCCCTTTTACTCTTATAGGTACTCATCTGTCACAAATCACTCCTGACACTTTTCCCCACCCACTCCATCCTGCCTGTACTCTCTTCTTCACCTCTCTTCCACACTCACCATTACTCTGAACTATTGACCGCAAGTATTTAAACTCATCCACCTTCACCACCTCTACTCCTTGCATCTTCACCATTCCTCTATCCTCCCTCTCATTCACACACATATATTCTGTCTTAGTCCTGCTGACCTTCATTCCTCTTCTCTCTAGAGCATATATCCATCTCTTCAGGGTCTCATCCACCTGTTCCCTTCTCCCACTACAGATCACAATGTCATCTGCAAACATCATAGTCCACGGGGACTTTTGTCTGATCTCGTCTGTCAACCTGTCCATCACCATTGCAAATAAGAAAGGGCTCAGAGCTGATCCTTGACGTAACTCCACCTCCAACTTAAACTCATCTGTCACTCCCACTGCAGACCTCACCACTGTCACACTACCCTCATACATATCCTGTACCACTCTTACATACTTCTCTGACACTCCCGACGTCCTCATACACCACAATTCCTCTCTAGGCACCCTGTCATATGCTTTCTCTAAGTCTACAAAAACACAATGCAACTCCTTCTGACCATCTGTGTACTTCTCCATCCACACTCTCAGAACAAACATCGCATCTGTAGTGCTCTTTCCCAGCATGAAACCATACTGCAGATCAATAATCATCATGCCCCTTCTTAACCTAGCTTCCACTACTCTTTCCCATAACTTCATGCTGTGACTGATCAATTTAATCCCTCTGTAGTTACTACAGCTCTGCACATCACCCTTATTCTTAAAAAGTGGTACCAAAATGCTTTTTCTCCATTCCTCAGGCATCCTCTCACTTTCCAAGATTTCATTAAACAATCTGGTTAAACACTCTACTGCCATTTCACCTAAACACCTCCATGCTTCCACAGGTATGTCATCTGGACCAACAGCCTTTCCATTCTTCATCCTCTTCATAGCTATCCTTACTTCCTTCTTGCTAATCCATTGTACTTTATGATTCACTATCCCCCACATCATCCAACCTTCTCTCCCTCTCATTCTCTTCATTCATCAGCCCCTCAAAGTACTCTTTCCATCTCCTCAACACACTCCCCTCGCTTGTGAGTACATTATCCTTTTCACCTTTACCTGCTGCACATCTTTCCTAACTAGTTAATGTTGATACATACAGTATTCAATATAGCTCAAAATAACAACATTATACCTCCCTCTTGGAAATACACATTTAATTCCCCCATACTAAAGTCTGATAAAGATCCTGTAAAATGTGCTTCATATAGGCCTATTTTACTATTAAATACAGACTATAAAATGTTCACATCTGTTTATGCTGACAGACTTAAAACATTTTTACCATCCTTGGTAGATATGGATCAAACAAGTTTTATAATTAATAGAACTTCTTATGATAACATCAAAATAACAATAACTTTAATTGAGTCAGTGAAAGCCTTAAAGAATAATTGACTCTTGTTAATTTAGATATTAACTGTGCCTTCAACTCAGTTAATTGGAATTATCTTTTTATCTTACTGAAGGACTTAAACTTTTCTAATAGCTTTAGTAACCTTATAACTCAATTATATAATGAAAGTCAAGCCTACATAAAAATAGGTGCAAGTATAACCCAGAACATACCCATTGTAAAGGGAACCAGACAAGGTTGCCCTCTATCTCCACTTTTATTCACATTAATTATGGAACCTTGGGCTAACCTAATAAGGGATAACAATAATATACAAGGATATAGGTTTAACTGTAATGAAACATCAAAATTCCAAATGTTTGGGGGCGGAGCCTAGATGGCAAACAGATAAGCAGCATTTTTTAGAGCTCCACAAAACAGTACTAGAAAACAGGGAAAACATTTTTTTCATTAACCAGAAATAGAAAAAAAATATTAAGGAACTTAAGAACTACAGCTACCAAATTTCAAGAAATATTTTTGAGTTTTTCCTGTCAAAATATTCTGGAGAACAACACAGCTGATTGGTAATGGCCAGTTTAAAGAATTCTCACTCAGAAATCACTCTGAAGAAGGAGATACAACTGATGTCTTCCACATTACATAAACTGTCATTGAAAATGGATAGATTCACTGATAATTTGGAAAGTCTCAAGGAAAACTGCCAAAAGCAAAGCAAATATATGCACTAAAATAAATATTGCAGCAACAACAAAGTAAAGTACTTGATATGGAGACATCACTAAATGACATAGATGGAAGATCAAAGAAGTGGAAAATCAGACAGAATTCTTACTTCACCAAAATAACTGGCTACTTAATAAAGTGGATAATTTAGAGAATAAGGAGAGGAGAACTAATATAAGAATATTTGGTCATCCAGAAAAAACTGAGGGAGAAGACATCATCACCTTTTTGAATTCCTGGCTTCTTGACGTGCTTGATTTAAAAGAGGAATTATCAAATGGAATAGAAAGAGCTTACAGAGCCATAGGAAAATCTATACCCTCTTCACCTAATGCACCACCAAGATCAATTGTGGTAAAGTTTCTGTCCTTCTTGGATAAAGAGCTCATTTTAAAAACAGCCTGGAGGAAAAGTCCCATAACATATAAACAGAGTCAGATCAGATTTGACAATGATTATTCTGCAAAAGTATTAGAAACAAGAAAAAAACTTGGCCATTAGTGAAACTTCTCAAACAAAATAAAATAAAAGCGCAGATGGTATATCCTGCTAGAATCAGAATGTTCTATTCAAATGACTTGAGAACTTTTAACAACATTGAAGAAGCTTCTACCTTCATCAAGAATAATAATATCATCACAATTCCTGAAGAAATTGACTGGACTGTTTCCACCAACTTGAAAAGATCTCCAGAAAAAAAATAATTGGTTTGATGTAAGGAAAAAGAAACAAAGAACTGATTCTGATTCTAAAACTACACAGTCTTCCAAATCTCTCAAAGAATCAACAAAGATATAAACTTCTGGGCTTTACCTCAAAATGTATGTATTTTATCTATTATATTGCCTATGATACTCTAAGACATTTATACTTTTTCTTAAACTTATACTTTATGCAACATGCTCATCACATGTCTAGTGGTTGTGTCTGATAATGTTAAATGGTTTTATAACTTAGAGTGACTTCTAAAAATATAGTTACATCTCATTCATAGGCAGTGAGGAAAACCAGATTAAAATGTTATCTTTCACTTTATTAAAATTAGTTGTATGTAAAGGAAGAACAGAGACAACATATACAGAAATGTTTTTCTCATCTCCCTTTTTTATTAATAGTATATTTAGTGCACCTCATTGTTGCATAATAGGAATTGAAAATTTTTAATCATAGTTTCTGTGGCTTACTGACTTCACTACAATTCAAATTCCCATTTTAAAAGTAACGTAGATATCCATATTTTTAAATGTGGAAAAAACAGAGTCACTATAAACAGAGTTCCGTTACTGGGTTCTGACAATGCTGTTATTTGAAACATTCATTTGCACTAGTTAGAGCTTCCCTTGTCTGCTATGAAAGTTTTAAGGTGGAAATAGTCAGTTAAGGAATCCCCTGCTTGTCTGTTAAGGTAGCGCTTGTAGTGTGATCTCAGTTGTACAGGCAGCATATTTTAAGATCATTTAACATGGTCTTTGGATTATTAAAATCTACAAATCCTGACTTCTTTTAAATAAATAAGAATAGATGTGAAATCAATGACAGATTAGCTGTTTTTCATGTAGGTAAAACAAAAAAGAAGAATTTACAGTAACATCGAATAATATCCAATTGAAAAAGTAATAGAAGCATTACAGACTGCATTGTTACACTTGAAGTAAACACAGTTCTTTCTTACTTCTGAATTATTCCTACCTAGGCTATAAGATATACTATGCTATGGTGATCCAGTAAAATGACATGTCTGATAGTTTTGTAAGCATCTGTTACAGCGTTGCAAGTGTAAATAGGAAAATATGTGTGTGATGCACACATCAACTGTAGTTGTGACATACTTATGTGCACATAATAAGTAAAATTAAGACAGGTTTTAGTTATATTATACTGAATACTTCATTAACCTGGTAACAGAAATCATCTAATTTCAGAAGCCACAAAGGGACTTATTACCTTGTACTTTTAACTCCTGCTTATTTGAATATAATGTGCAAATTGGTTTATTAGATAACATAGTAAATCCTGTATTGTGCAGTGTTGTTATTTTCCTCTGCTCACACTGCCTAGACATGTTCAACTGAATTGATTAAGTAGTAACCAAATAAATAGTGAGTACATTAGATAGTAAATTACTGATTAGTCTCCTCACACTTTAGTGCTTTCTAATCTTTGCTAAGTGGGGTTCAACTTTCAATAAAGTGGCAAAGATGCTGGCAATTAGCCAAAATTCTTACACCAATATGCAAGTAATTGTTTAACTGCACTACTAAATTGTGTGGGCATGTGTACTTATTTTCTATGATGAACAGTTGATTTATTCCCAGCAAAACATTAAGCCATGGTTCTATAACTCATAAAATTGGCATCTCAGACAGTCTTGTGAGTGCCTGTTGATGTATTGTGAGAGTTGCCTTGATGACGGGGAAGTACTAGGAAACCTATAGTAAAATTGCACATAAATTAGCATAATAAAGTAATTTAGATGTCATTTTTTCTACCAATAATTATTTGAATTACACATTTACAGACACAGATTCCTAAGAAAAGCAAATCCTAAATGATATTGTGTATGCTACACATTTGGTTAAGGCATGGATTTATAATCTACCTTTAACCCTTAAGACATTAATTGTATAGAACAATACAAAAATCCTACTCCACAGCCACTGCAGGAATACAGACACTTTAATTGCTTCACAAAATACAAGTTGAGCGCTTTCTTCCCACAATCGGGTCTTCCTCAGAACATTTAAAAAACCAAACAGCATGCTCTTAAATACCCCTGAACAACCACCCCACCCATTTTAATTAAACAATTAACATGATGAACATAATACTTAAAGCAATCCACTCAAAAAACACACATACAAAAAATTCATATAAAAAACTATGTATAAAATTAAGTAAAATGGTAAGAAAAAATGAAATAAAATATAGTTTTTTATGTAATTTTTTTTCTGTAATTTTTTCTCTCCTTCCAAGGGACTGAAAAACAGCATTAATGGCCCACTTAAATACTAAACTACCATAAGTATACATCCTTATAATTAAAGAGTTATATATATATAGTAACATTTGTTATAAAATTGCTTGCACAAATTTTTATACATGCATAATAAATTTTGATACTTAAATCTAAAAATTAATAAAACAAAAACATTCCTACACCATGATTCTAATAACTAAAACTAAAACATTCAAACAATATACTTTAGTGTGGCTTTAGATGTCAGAAAAAACTATATATATGTGTAAAAAAGATGTTATACGTAATTTAACCTAAAATGTTTTTTAACTTAAAAATACACATATTAATATTCTCATTGATTCCTGGGAACTGGGTGGTGTTTAGTCTCATTTGCCACCTCAGTTCACATAAATCCAAATGCACATCTAAAATTGCCCATTGACTATCCTTGGCAATTTGCTGGAGCACTAAGAATTTAAAAGTGTGCCCATTGAAATCTTGTATATGTCTGCTTAAAGTATTTGTAATTTTCCAATTTCTTATATCTAAAAGATGCTCCCTCATCCTATCCTTAAATTTCCTGCATGTCTTACCAGCATAGAATGCGGAACACATTTGGCACTTGGTCAAATAGACCACATTCATGCTATTGCAATTGAAATGGCCAGTAATATATAATGCCCTGTTATTCAACTCAATGGTGTCCATGGTTTCCAGTATGTTTTTACAACAAGTATCCATTCCACATTTATAATTTTCATTAATCCTAAAGGGGGCCAAACCAATTTGCTTCTTCTTTTTGTTATTATTACCATTTGATTCCAGCATATTCTTAAATGATCTATCTTTCCTAAAAACTACTCCAGATTTCATACCAAATTTTCCAGTAAGACAATCATCACAAGCCAGAATTCCCCAATTTTGTCTAATAATTTCCACTATTTCCTCCCCATCCAGGTTAAATGTTGTAATGAAACTAAGTGGTCCATTGATCTTTATATTTCTATCTAATATGGGTTCACCTGAGCCAAGAACTACACCAATTCCACCTCTTTTTAAAATTGGCTTGTATACCCAACAAAACATTTTGGGCTTCACCTCCTTAACAGTCTTTTGTATCATATTAGCAGGGTACCCTCTCTTTTCAAATACTCCACTTCACCTTCAAATGTTACATTTTCACTTACCATGCGGGCAGCCCTCACCATTTTTCCCTTAACAATAGACTTTTTTTGGGATAAGGGATGCCAGTTTGAGAAATCTAGATAAGAATTAGAAAAAGTTGGTTTCCGATAAATTTCCAAACTAAGCTTCTTGTCCACACAGTCCACCCTCAAATTCACATCCAAGTATGTAATACTCTCTCTACTATAAGTATATGTGAATCTCAAAAAATGGGTTGTTGTGTCAATATACTCAAAAAAGTCAATTAAACCCTCCAAAGGACCATCCCAAATTAAGAATATATCATCCAAAAAAAGGGTAAAAACCTTGATAAATTCAGCAAAGGGGGCTCTTAAATATGTATTCTTGCTCCCAATATGCCATCACATAGTTGGCAAAATTTGGGGTGCAGGCTGCCCCATGGCTTCCCCAGTTGACTGTTTATAGTACTGGCCCTCAAAGAAATAGTAATTATTATACAACACCATCTCCATAAGTGCTGACAGTTTGTTAATCTCATCCTGCTCATACAAACCCATCTTTAGTAATTGCATTTCCAACCAGTTGAGCCCTATTTCATGCGGGATTATGGAAAATAAATTGCAAACATCAATGGTCACCAGTGTCATGTTATTACTAACCCTTACTCCATTCATTTTCTCCAAAAAAAATGCCAAGAATCCCTACATATATATTCATATATACCCAAATCTTCCTCAATCTTTGGTCCAAAAACTTGCTCATAAAACAAGTTTTTGCCCTTTTTCCATCAACTATAGGCCTAAATGCTGGATTATTATGCCTTTGTGCAGTTTCGATATACCAAATATTTTTGGGACCATGGGATACTTATTTTTTAAATACTTATATTAATTTTCATTGATTTGCCCTTCAAGTACCATATTCTCCAAAGACAAATCAATATTCCTGTTCATAATATTTACTTCATTTAAAGAGCTTTCCTCATATGTACCATCCATTAAGAGCATATTCATGGTGTTAGAATAATCAATCACATCAATTATAGCCAAACCATTGCCTTTATCAGGCTTCATAACCCTGATTGTTTTGTTGTCCACAATATCAGTCAAAAAACATTTCCTTGCTTAGTTAAATTGTATTCAACATTCACTTTTTTATGCCCCAACACCCTTCTAATTTCCATTTCACAAACCTTATCATAAACTGCAATACAATTATTAGTTGGAGGGTTAAAAATGCTTGGCTTTCTTAAAGTTGCCTGTTCACACATTAATTCACCATTAAACCATGCTTTACAATTTAATTTGCGCGCAGTTTTAAATCTATGAGCGTCTGTGCTAAATCACCCCTTATACTTGGCACAAATGTCATACCTTTGGAAAGTAAATTAGCATGCTCCATCATTAAGGTTTTGCCTGAATAATTATAAATTTTAAAAATCACCAGAATTATTAATAATTTCAACAGGTACAAGCATTTTCTTGTCCATTAAGTCCATTAAAATCTCGAAATCTTCGCTGCCATTAAAAACCTCATTTTCTTCACTTTGCAAATTGCCATCAATGCAATTATTCACCTCCTGACAAAATTTGGTATCGGTGTGAATAGACCACTGTCCAAAAACATCAGCCATGACATTCATGTCTGCCCCAGAGATACCAGTACTCACATTACCAAGCTCAATTACCGCTTGGGCAATCAGCTGTTCCGATAAAAGTTCTTCCCCTTCTGGTTCTTCTTTCTCTGTTTTTTTGGTCTTGCACCCTGTCAATAATAATCCCTTTGAACATCCCCTAAAAATGCGCCCACTGATGTTCCCTTTATTTAATATGCTCAGAGTATCACAAATCTCCACCATTTTGCTTTTGCCATCCTGTTTCCTGTTCGGTAAATCTTCTTGGACTTGATATCATCTCCCATCGATTTTGCTCCTCCTCATTGATTCCTGGTTTATCATTACCATGGCACCCAGCTGAAAAGGGATGTACAAGGCCTTTCTAATACTCATTAATGTCTCTTTTAATTTTATTACACTTTCTTAAAACAAATGTCATTGCACAAATTTTCAACTTTGCTATACACGTTTGATAAATTTGTTTGAAAGTGCTCAAATAGGAAATAATTTCTAATGCACTTCTCATTGTCCTCCAAGGTCTTGGACAGACCTTCTAATGCACGGGTGTTATATATTATTATTATTTTCATTACATCCATGCCGGAATGATCAAACAACTGGTGCAATTCAGTCAACATGTCAGCGTCATACTCAACTCCATTCAGATAACGCCATATACACAGGCCCTGTGGTACCTGCTGAAGGTCAAGGTTTCTTTCTAAATATGAGTTTTCAAGCTGGAGCTTTTTGAATTTTACAAGGCCATAGGGCTCAACTGGTTGGAAATGCAATTACTAAAGATGGGCTTGTATGAGCAGGATGAGATTAACAAACTGTCAGCACTTACGGAGATGGTTTGTGTAATAATTACATTTTGTTTTTGGGCCAGTACTATAAACAGTCAACTGGGGTAGCCATGGGGGCAGCCTGTGCTCCAATTTTTGCCATATATGTGATGGCATATTGGGAGCAGGAATACGTGTTTAAGAGTCCCTCTGCTGAATTTATCAAGGTTTTTACCCATTTTTGGATGATATATTCTTAATTTGGGATGGTCCTTTGGAGGGTTTAATTGATGTTTTTGAGTATATTAACACAAAAACCCATTTTCTGAGATTCACATATACTTATAGTAGAGAGAGTATTACATACTTGGATGTGAATTTGAGGGTGGATTGTGTAGGACAAGAAGCTTAGTTCGGAAATTTATCGGAAACCAACTTTTTCTAATTCTTATCTATATTTCTCAAGCTTGCATCCCTTATCCCAAAAACTTATATTGTTAAGGGACAAATGGTGAGGGCTGCCTGCATGGTAAGTGATGATGTATGATTTGAAGGTGAAGTGGAGTTTATTGCCCAATTATTTGAGAAGAGAGGGTTGTTGTTTTCTTTCGGCTTTTGCCAGTTAGGGGTCACCACAGCGGAACTCCTGTTCGCTAATGATTGGCAGTAGATTTTCACGGTGTCGAGTTGCCAGCTCGACACCCAACCTTCAACGAAGGCACGCCCAATTCATGCATGTCTTTTGGAATGCCACTTGACCCATGGGGAGGACATGCAGACTCCACACAGAAGGCACTCCCCGCACACTACCTGAGAAACGAATGGGAGAACCTCTTGCTGTGAAGCAACAATGCTACTGCTGCACCAATATGATACAAAAGATTGTTAGGGGGCTGAAGACCAAAAGGTTTTGTGGGGTATACAAGCCAATTTTAAAAGAAGGTGGAATTGGTGTAGTTCTTGGCTCAGGGGAACCCATATTAGATAGAAATATAAAGGTCAATGGACCACTTAGTTTCATTAAAACATTTAACCTGGATGGGGAGGAAATAGTGGAAATTATTAGACAAAATTGGGGAATTCTGGCTTGTGATGATCGTCTTACTGGAAAAATTGGTATGAAACCTGGAGTAGTTTTTAGGAAAGATAGATCATTTAAGAATATGCTGGAATCAAATGGTAATAATAACAAAAAGAAGAAACAAATTGGTTTGGCCCCCTTTAGGATTAATGGAAATTATAAATGTGGAATGGATACTTGTTGCAAAAACATACTGGAAACCAAGGACACCATTGAATTGAATAACAGGGCATTATATATTACTGGCCATTTCAATTGCAACACCGTGAATGTGGTCTTTTTGGCTAAGTGCCAAATGTGTTCCGCATTCTTTGTTGGTAAGACATGCAGGAAATTTAAGGATAGGATGAGGGAGCATCTTTTAGATATAAGAAATCGGAAAATTATAAATGCTTTAAGCAGACATATACAAGATTTCAATGGGCACACTTTTAAATTCTTAGTGCTCCAGCAAATTGTCAAGGATAGTCAAGGGGCAATTTTGGATGTGCATTTAGATTTATGTGAATTGAGGTGGCAATTGAGACTAAATGCCACCCAGCTCCCAGGAATCAACGAGAATATTAATATTATGTCTATTTTGAAGTTAAAAAAACATTTTAGGTTAAATTAAGTATAACATCTGTTTTACATATATATATATATATAGTTTTCATTTTCTGACATCTAAAGCCACAGTAAAATATATTGTTCAAATGTTTTAGTTTCAGTTATTAGAATCGTGGTATAGGAATGTTTTCTATGAAAATGTTGTTTTATTAGTTTTTAGATTTACGTTTACAAAATTTATTATGCATATATAAACATTTGTGCAAGCAATTTTATAACAAATATTACTATATAAATATCACTCTTTATTGAATTGTAAGGATATATACTTATTGTAGTTTAGTATTTAAGTGGACCATTAATGCTGTTTTTCAGTCCCTTGGAAGGAGAGAAAAAAATTACAGAAAAAATTACATAAAAAAACTATATTTTATTTCATTTTTCATACCATTTTACTTAATTTTATACATAGTTTTTTTTTTACATGAATTTGTTGTATGTGTGTTTTTGAGTGGATTGCTTTAAGTATTATGTTCATCATGTTAATTGTTTAATTGAAATAGGTAGGGTGGTTGTTCATGGGTATTTAAGAGCATGCTGTTTTTTTTTTTAAATGTTCTGAGGAAGACCCTATTGTGGGAAGAAAGCACTCAAATTGTATTTTGTGAAACAAATAAAGTGTCTGGATACCTACAGTGGCTGTGGAGCAGGGGCGGCTCGTGGCATCAGACTGCCAGACTGCAGCCCCCTCAGCTAAAAAGAAGAAGAAATGTAAAAAAAAAAATACCTTTGCTTGTGTGTAGCAGCTGTTTAATGTAAAATTTGAGTCCGCGACTCGGAAGTACGCGCATGCGCACTTAACCGCCTCAGGTCGCAGCGGTTTTAAACAGATTTTTTTTTGTTTTGATTGCAGCCCGGTGGTGTAATGAAGGCATCATTGTGATGCCCAGAAGTCTATGCAGTTCCAAACCGCATAGAATTGGAAGGGGCTCGGACTGCGACGTCCGCAGGCACGTCATGACGTGCTTGCTGGGCTAAAGGCTGCTGATTGGTTGTCGCTCTCTTCCCGGGCTTTATGTGCTGGGAAAAGAGCGAGAACCAATCAGATAGTCAGTTAGCTTGTGTATTGATTCGTGACTCTGACTGTGACTGTCTGAGTCAGTCACACGGGAAGGAACGATTATTTTAATTGCCATTGTGGATTTTAGTTTTTTTGGGGCGCTATATATTTTGTCAGCTGTGCTGTGCAGCCTGTCCTGTGCTGAAGCAGTGAAGCCTGAAGGAAGACAAGAACATAAGAAGAAGAACTGAAGAAAGAAGAAAGAAAAGAAGTTAGAAGAAGAAAGAAAAGAAGTTAGAAGAAGAACAGAGTGAAGGTGCAGAACTAAAGTAAGTATACTCTTTATTATGTTCCTTTGTAAATAAAGAGAAGGAATCCCATTCTCATCCCTGTGTTTGTGTGGATTTGCTCTGGTGTCCTGCCATTTTACAAAGACATGTGTCTGCAGTATTTCTCCCTGGGCCTTTGCTGAATTTTTTTTTTTTCTGTCAGAAGTAAAATTGACAGGAATTTGAATTTCAGACTTCATACTCTTCAGAAAATACATAGTAACACAACCTTTTATTCTAGCAATTTTCTAAGTTTATAAGATGAATATTTTAAATTTGTCCTTATTTTTCGGACTGTATTACCCCATTATTGTCTTTGTCCAGGTTTTTTGTGTTAAGGTTGACAGCTATGGCAAGAACTGAATTCACTGAATATGTTTGAGGGCTGTATTCCCTCATTACTGGGTTTGTCCAGGTGTATTGTGCTAAGAGGTTGACAGCTATGGTGAGAACTGAATTTATTAAATGATAGCCATTTAAGTTTCATTTTTCCGCTCTTTCACAAAGCAGCTGATTTGGCGTAGTGGTATGTTGCTCTGACTGTTTTTCACAGGGACCTTGGCAGTAAAATATATGGTGGTAACGCAGCATTTTTCTTTCACAAAGCAGGTGATTTGGCATAGTGGTATGTTGTTCTGACTGTTTTGCACAGGGATATTGGTAGTAAAATGTATGGTGGTAACACAGCATTTTTCTTTCACAAAGCAGCTGATTTGGCATAGTGGTATGTTCCTCTGACTCTTTTGCACAGGGACCTTGGCAGTAAAATATATGGTGGTAACACAGCATTTTATTCTAACAACTTTCCAAGATTATACAAGCAATGTTTAATGTGTCCATGGTTTTTGGGCTTTTGACCCCCCCCCAATAAATTTGGCTTTTTTCAGATTTCTTGTGTTGCGAAGTTGAGATGCAGTTGAGTACTGAATAGATTTTACAAGGAGATGAGAGCTGCAGGGGAAGAGAAGTTTAGTGCTGCTTATGCTAAGTCAGCTTGCATTGTTAATAGCATAACAGGTTGTGTACTTGCTTTTTATGCAGAAGGTTGTTGGTTCTACTCCCACAAGGGGTGAATGCTGCCGTACTGAAAAGGTTAAGATACTAACTATGCGCCTGTCATCGGTTTGCTATCCATTTCCTATTGCAATATTACTAGCTTATCATTTTTAATGTAATATAGGCAATGTATTCCTCAGGGGCATCAGACACTTTATTTTTCGATGAAACCATGAAATATAAAGGTGTTTGCTAGCAGCAACCTCTTCATTAGTTACATATTTATTTAATGTGGAATTATTTAGATGACTTTTTTACTTCTTCAGAGAGTGTGCATATTTACTGATAATGTTGGACTGTAGAATTGTGCATATTTACTGATAATGGTGGACTGTAGAATTTTGCATATTTACTGATAATGGTGGACTGTAGAAGTTTGAGTAGACTTTTATGATGGAAATGTTCTGAACTGGGCAGTTTTGTCATTATGGGTGCATGCATTTTGTTTCACTGTTTACTGGAAAGATGTTCTGAATTGGATAGTTCTGCCACTGGTAAAATGTATTTTCTTTGAATGTGGGTTTCAATGCTGTTTCAATGAATGTGAGTTTCAAGGGCAGAAAAGTTTTAATGCTAAGTTTGTTTAGCAGATGTCTTAGTGTTTGTGCTGTAAAATGCAAAATAAAAATTTCAAATGAAGTCCAAATCATCATAGAAGTAAATCAGTATGCACATTAGTGTTTATGGTAAATGGAGTGAAATAGCCAAGTAATGGATCATTGGAATGGCTGCAGGGGGAGGCTCCATTCGACCATGATTTTGTGAGGGGGAAGGGCGGCAAACTTAAAGACAGCCCCAGCTGAACTATACCTCCCAACTGTCCAGATTTTCAAAGCATGAATAGATTTTTGCTGCTTATTTTTGGTTTGTTCCTCATAAAATTTGTGGTTTTCTGGCAAATCATTTAGGAATTAAGTCACTAAATAATGACACACTGAGTTTCAGACTTCATAACCTTCAGAAAAATGCATGCTAAAGTAAGACCTGTTCTATCAACTGTCTCAGTTTATACAAGAGTGAGTTTTAGTACTGTTTATATGTCCCCCCAATATATTTGGCCTTGTCCAGATTTATTGCATTAATAGGTTGAGAGGTACATGCAAATAAATTGCTTTATAGAATTAGGCATAGCCAAACCTCTCAACTGTCCCTGATTTTGGCTCAAAATGTTGCTCTTCTTCCTAATAATCCCTCCGCAAAATAGTAATTTTGGAAGAAAACATGGAGGGTTTACAATTAAGAAATAACTGTAATAATCATAGTTATAGATTACCTTTATTTCAGAAATGCATGTAGATTATTTTATTTTGTCAACTGCTCAAGTTAGCAGTACTAATATTAAAGTGTCCCTTCTTTGACAGGTTCCCAGCTGTATTGTGTGGCTATTTTATATTTTTACAACACATTTTGGTCCATTTTTCATAAAATTGTGTTTTTTTTTTGGCAAAATTGTGTTTTTTTCTTTGGCAAATTAGTGACAAATCATTAAAGACTGAAGTTAGAAAATAATGACAGACATTTGAGTTTCAGATTTCATACCATTCAGAAAATTCATACTAATGCAAGACCTATTCTATTATCTTTCTAAGTTTATAAGAGCAATATTTAAAAATTGTCCATATTTTTGGGCCTTTGTCCCACTTCTTTGTATGGCTTTGTCCAGATTTCTTGCTCTGAGTTTGAGAGGTATGACAAATGTGTCAGGGCCATCACAGTCAGCCAGAGACATTTCAAATTGTGACATACTTCTTGCACTCCACTCCCCCATGTAGTGACTCTGGATGTGTAGAAGCAAGGCAAGGAATAGTTATGCAGTGTAAATGTGCAGAGTACCCCCCCCCATCCAAGGTAGACACAAGTACTAGAGTGGCTTTTCATCTGTCCTTGATTTTTGCAGAATGGTCTGGTTTCTGTCATTTTTTTTGTACTGTTGATTTATGCTTATTACTCAAAGTGCCTGTTGCTCTGTGTTTAAGTAGCAATACTTTAATGACCATCAGGTAAGCTTGGCTGAGATCGAAAGATGCAAGTAAGCTTTAAATAAGCATACTGTTAAAGAATTGCCAACATTGAAAGTCTTTCTGTTGTTGCCATGTAGAGAATACTTAACTAGATAATGTATAAGCCTTGTGTATTGAAATGCATATGACAGTATTTGTAATAAAGGACAGATTACATTATTTTAAGAAGCTCATTACACTTGGAGACTTCCAGTCATCTCTGCAGGCTTTACCCGTAAACTAAACATAATGACAATCGTGTGATCCATAACCTGTACAGTAATCCTTTTAAGCAATGTATCTTGAGCTTATTTCTTGTTTGCTTTTCATTTTTTACTTTGATCATGTTTTCCCCATGAAACAAGTAGATAGTTGTCAGGCAGCAGGTCTTTTTTTGGATAAGAAACATTTTTACAAGTGGGGGCATCAGACATTTCTACTTTCGGCATGTTACTTGGTACTTTAATAAAGCTGAATATAAATTATAATTAGAACTGCAGTGCAAGAAGTGGTTTGAGTTGAGTGCTACTTGACTTTGACTGGCATTCCATTAATGTATTTAAAAATTAATTTATTTTTTCATGCCTCACAACCTTTTTGTTTCCATCTAGATATTAAGTAAGCTGTCATGCAGCCAATGCATTGAAATATTTTTGTTCTTCTACACTTCATTTTGTCTTGATTGGACTCATAATGATGGTTTGGCACCCAGGGCAGTGTATTTAGTTAGTTGTTGTGGTTTTGAGCAGAGCTCCTCCTCTTTCTAGTTGACCACACCCCTTCCCATTGACCCCACCCATTCAGCTGTCTCCTGCAGCCCCTCTTTGATTTGAAGTCACCAGCTGCCACTGCTGTGGAGTAGGATTTTTGTATCATTCTTGGCAGTTTCCTGTGTTTGGTTACAATAGTTGTATAGCTGACTATTATGCAGCTGATATTTTTACTAAATATTGACAGCTGTTTAAATAATAAGGTTATCAGTTTCTTAGGGAGATGGTTGGTAAAATGAGTTCACCTTGGAATTTCATCTTTATTTCATTAAAGTAAAAGACCCATGAGAAAATGTCTTCATGATCTGCTTTTGCTACTGCTTCAAGTAGTAAAACAAGACGGATTTGTAAATTGTAATTCTTGATGAGAAATTCAAGTAGAACACTAATTAAACACGTATGAGATAGATAGATTTCTTAAGGCACTGTTCGGCTTACTAGGTTTTGTATTTTTTAGAGTGTCATTACTTTTAACAATTTAATAACAAAGAAGGGAGTCTGCCTACTCTTGTATCTTGCTGCATGACACAGTCTTTGATAAACACTCTATTATAAAGGTTCTAAGGAATTGTGGCTGTGCAGAACAGCTTCAGTAATGCTCTGTCTTGACTAGCATTTTGTTCAATATTCTGTGATGATATTCTCATAATATGAATTGATATAACTATACATTAGTATTAAATTGCTCACCCGCATGGCCACCTATCAGGGCAAATTGCTTCTATTTCATCATCAGTGAGTGATCACTATGGTCTAATGTTGTCTTTCTTCATTTTTTCTTTTAATTTGTTACAGCTACATTCATGGGTGGACATAAAATAAACTGAATCTGGTTATGCTTTCATTTGTCTCTAATTGAAAGCATTTGAGTGATATGTAGAGATTTATGACATATTACATTATTATCTCTAGTGAACACAACTCTAAGGGTTCATTCTATGGACTACATAGTTTTTGTAGTATGATGCAAGTGTTCTGAATAGATTTGTTCATATTTATCTTCACTTATTGATACATTTCTAAATCTACTTCACTCAGTTTTAATATATTTTTAGTATGTAGGAGAGTGTTTATCTGACATAATCATTAGTATATTGGTCATATCAGAATATTGGAGACTATTAATATGTATATATACTATTCTCAGGCTAAAGAGAACCAATGTTAAGCAACATTTACTGTGTTATAAATGAGATTTTACTTTATGAATGTTTAAGTAGTGCATGATAGGATGATTATATTCTGAAAAAGAAGTCTAATCTAAAATTAAATTGTATTACCAAATCATACTCATTTCCATACATTATGTTAATTCATTATTAATAGTTATATAGGGAAATAATAACTAATATTGTTAAATCTCCAAGATAAGAGAAAAGGTGTACTGCAGCTCAAAAGGAGTTAGTTTTTTTCTTTCTTTTTTCATGAGGGAAGTTATGGTAGGCAATCTGTTAGATTTCTTCTCATCTAGCAGATTAGAAGTGTATTTCACTTCATGTACATTAAAAGGCTTACAAAAATATTTATATACTTGTTATACAATTAATTTTGGCATTTTTATTTATTTTTTTTTTTTGTATTGGCCTGAACTAAACTCTATTTATGTTATTTGACCAAAATTAAAATATTAACTACAATGAGAATTATTAACACAGTAGTTACACATTTTACATTTGGTATGGTATTACAAAATATAATACAAAACAGATATGATATAAAATTAAATACTGAGAATGGACTTGACTATTTTATCCTTAAACATTAACGGTTTAAACAATCCAAGGAAAATATCTAATTTATTAAGATATATTAAATTAAATTAAGTACAAGTAGCATTTCTTCAAGACTCTCACTTCAAAACAAATTATACCTTTAGCTGGAATCCTAATGAATATATGATCTTATCTCACTCTTCATATAAGAAAAGGACTAGGGGAACTTCAATTTTATGGAAAAAATGTCACTATGCCTCAAATAGTTTACAAATATGAAGATAAAGAAGGACTCCTAGCCATAGTAATAATAAAATATAACAATAGACTCTGGACATTAGTAAATATATATTGGTTTCCAGGTATTGGGGTTGGGACAATAAGAAAACACATGGATCTAATAACTAGAATATATAAAGGGAATTTGATTTTGGGAGGTGACTTTAATTGTATATTGGATAAATCAGAGACCACAAGCAAAATAAATTTATGTGTAAGTTCTATAGGGAAACTACTTAAGAAATGGGAAGAAAGTTTAAATCTAATTAGTACATTTAGTTATAAGGAGAACAATTCATTATTATTTTCACACCAAGAACACAGATTTGGGACACATACAAGAATTGATAAAATCTTCATATCTCAAGAGCTAAATTCAAAAATAATAACATTTTCCATAATCCCTTGTTCCTTTTCAGACCATAATTCATTAATTCTCAAAATACATACAGATTATAAGAAATTAATTTTTATGTCAAGAATTCCAGCTTACATTACAAAATTAAAACAATGTAAACCTTGGTTAGATTCAGAAGAACAATTCTTTTTAGATATAAACTGCACTACTGAAATAAATGTAATTAATCTTTGGGATACCTTGAAAGCCTATCTAAATGGAAAAATTTGTTCATGGTATAAAAACAAGCTAAAAGAGTGGGAATCAGAATTATGTAATGTACAAAAACAAATTACATATCTCACTATTAATTCATCTACTTACACACAAAATAATCATAAAAAGGCATTGGAAGACTTAAACAAAAGATATAATGAAATCCTAACTCACAAAACTAATATAGCTATAGAAAGTTTAAAACTAAGTTCCTATGCAGTATCACCCAAACATATGCGTAGTTTAGCAATAAGATTAAAAAAAAACATCCGATTGAAAATAATATTACAAGTATTATACATGAAGGAAGGAAAAAAACAAAAAGGTTTCATATATAAATGATATACTAGATGCATTTAAACATTATTTCTCTGACCATTATAATGATACTTCACATGTAACTAATACATCAAACTTAGACCTGAAATTAGTAAAGGTAAAGGCAATACCAGAAAAGTTAAAGTTAAACATTCAAAAACAAATATCTCTAAAAGAAATTACTCAAAAAATCAAGGAAAGTAAAAGTAATAAAACACCAGGAATTGATGGAATAATTAATGAATTGTATAAGATATTTCCATCTTCAGTAATATCATTGTTTCACAAAACTTTGAATGAAATTCTAACACAAAACACAACTCCAATTCCATGGACATACTCCTTAATTACACCCATTATAAATGAAAACAAAGACCCTTTACAGTGTAAATCTTATAGGCCAATATCTTTACTTAACAATGATTATAAAATCTTCATGTCAATATTAGTTAGCAGAATTAAAAAATCATTGACACACATAATAAATGAGGATCAAACAGGATTCATTTATAAAAGACACACACATGACAATATACAAAGAATTCTAACACTCATAGATTTTCTAAACAGAAACAACCAAGAAGCTGTAATAGTAGCTTTGGATATAGAAAAAGCCTTTGATTCATTGAGCAGATATTTTCTTTTTAAGGCTTTAGAATTGTTTGAATTTCCTACTAATTTTATTACGCTAATAAAGAATATTTATAAAAACAATTTGGCTTATGTAAAACTTGGGCCATTTACCTGGAAGGCTATTGAAATAACCAAAGATACAAGCAAGGATGTCCAATGTCTACCATCCTGTTTGCCTTAGGAATTGAATTATTTGCCTCATTAATATGCCACAACTCTAATATATCAGGCATATATGTATATGGTCAACTCAGTTAAAAAATTATGTTATTTGCTGATGATGTTTTACTCACATTATCTGTCTCGGAGAAATCAGTACAAAAACTAGGTGAAATAGTGGAAAGGTTTTATCATATTTCTGGCCTTAGATTTAACAAGGGAAAATCTAATTATATACATTTGAATAAAAAGAGATAATTTACCTGAACTGCAAACTGTGTGATAGGAAAACAAGTTCCCATAATAAAATATTTGGGAATAACACTATGCTTTAATTTGGAATCTACATTAGCCACAAATTATAGCAACATAATTAATAAAATAAAAATGTTAATATTAAGCTGGAATAAAATGTTCTTGAGATTTGAAGACAGATTACAAATAATAAAAATTACAATACTTCCAAAAATTAATTACATTGCACAAGCTATTCCTATAGTATCCAGCAAGAAAATCTTGAAATAAATAAATAAAATTCTATTAAACTTTCTTTGGTATCCAAAAAGAAATAGAATAGCCTATACACATCATATTAGATCTTGGGAAATGGGTGGAATTAAACTTCCAGATTTAGAATCATACATAAAAGCTTCCACATTAAGAAATATCATTAATTGGATAGATCCTAATTATTCTTCAACATGGAAAACATTGCACACTATTATTTTTCTAAATGAAAATAAAATAATTAAAAATTGTATATTAAGTGAACAAAATAATAGGATGTGGCACATATTGACTGTTAATATTCAATATAATATAACAAAACCAACAAACAAATTATATAAATAATATTTACACTTTATTCAGAAGATTTATGTATACTAACATGGATATTAAGATTTGGCTAGACTTGATAATACCCTTTAGCTCTACAAAGAATTTCTTCAATAAAATTCATAATGTTATTTTAACTAGATGGGAGGAGAAAAAACTTTACTTGTTGGCAACTTTGTATAGAGAATCAAGTAGTATTAGACATTCAACAAATTCAGAATAAATATGACATTCCATCAGCAGATTGGTTTATACTACAAAGCATATTATCATATGTAAGGATCTTAATAGTAAAATTATTAATTATCATTATAAAACTAGTCCAAATTTGATAAGTCTAATATCTGAAGTTATTTACGACTATTATAATTGGACAAATCTAATTTCAAAATTATACAAAATATTGATAACATATAAAACTAACCCTAATGCAAGATATTGGAATTTCATAGCAAAAGGATGCCACACAAATCTATCAATTGAGAGCAAAACAAATATTTCATGTTCTGTTAATATTTAATTTACAAGTATGGAAAATATTTACATGGAAATATATTCACAGGGCATTTATTACACCTGATAAACTAGCCAAATTCAATTCACTTGATAAGTCCTTTTGTTGGGGATGTTCTTTAAACTGTAAAGCTGATTGGTCTCATTTTTTTTTTGATTGTATTAATATAAAAAAATTCTGGGAAGAAATTACTATTTTTCTCCAAGCTGTATTCACAGATACCTTTATTTTAACCAAATCTTTAGTCCTCTTAAATGTTAATGATACTATTAGAATGAATAAAAAAGACCTACACCTACTTTGGTCCATACTAGCTGTGGCAAGGAAATGTATAACTAGAAAGTGGAATTCTTCACAAGAACCTACTCTGGAAGAATTCTTGAGATTGATGGAAGAAACAGCGACATTAGAAATCAAGGTGAAGGAATCGAGAATTTCACCTAAAACATGGACAAACAATCCTTGGGAAAAATGTTAACTCTTATTGAGACATTAAAAATGAACCCTAAATAATTAATGTGTAACTTTAGACTTTATTAATTGAATATTATGCATTTTTGTTACTAATTTCATATATTTTATTATTTTTTCCCCTCCTTTGTTCAGGTCAATTGTACATAGTGTATATAAAAGTTTATAATGCTTGTTTATTAATGATTGTATTGTTAAATATTATATTATTTGGAAAGTAAAAAATTATTTGAAAAAAAAATCCAAATGTTTGCTGATGATGTATTAATCACTCTTGGTGGTACTAACCCTACCTTACAAGAATTATTTAAAAATATGGATATATTTCAAAAAAGTTCTGGTCTTAATTTTAATAATTCTAAAACACAGATTCTTCTAATCGGTTCCAAAAGTTATAATATACAAGACCAATATAAAAAATATATACCGCAGTCCCAACAAATAACATATTTAGGTATGATTATAGCAACCAATATTAAAGACATCTTACACCTAAATTATAGTAAAAGTATAACTATCTTAGAGACTTTAATTACTAAGTGGAACAATATGTTATTTACAATGGATGAAAAACTTTCCATTATAAAGATGACATTGCTTCCAAAGATATTATACATAATGCAATCTATCTATATTCCCCCTACAGGCTCTTTTATTAAAAAAATTTAACACACTGATTAAGAACTTTTATGGCATCTGATAAAGCCTAGAATTGCGTTGTCCTATCATATGTATAGCTGGGAAAATGGAGGTATATCTTTACCAAATCTAGAACTTTATTGAACTTCATCTGTTATTAAAACAATTGTTGATTTGATAGATGGAGAGTATTTTGCAAAATGGAAGGAAATTATGTTAAATGTATCCCAAAATACCAAAAATGAAAATAACAAACATCTACCACAGTTAATAAATAATTCATTTATATGGAATATGAGAGAGTATTTTCCAATTATTCCATTCAAATGCTTAAATCTACCTATATAACTTTAATTCTAAGGGCCTTTAAAACCTTTATATTTAGGTTTAGAATCTTTGAAAACTGGCTGTTCCTCATCTTCCCCATTGCCTATACACAAGGTATAATTCTATCTGCAGGTCATTCTAAAATGTTATTTAAACAAAAACAGTTGATGTTTTGACATCAAATGTTAAATAAAAACAAGGCAAAATCTATTAATGCTCTTATAGATGAATATAACCTTAACTCTCTACTTTGGTTAGATTTGCAAGAGTTTAGAAAATATATTCTAGATAAGCTAATTTTAATCCCTTCAAACACTAAAAATTCAATACCCAAACGTATCCAAAATTTGATTTTATAAACTTATACTTTACCACTTAAAAATAGTATATTATATATTTTTAAAGCAATTAAACAAGATCTAGATGTATATTCAGATAACTATTGGAATTCATTTGCAACAATTAATAGTGTTATTCCCTTAGAAAAAGACAAGGTTAATTTCCTTCAGTCAGCCAGCAAAACCACTTCCTCCATTAAATGGAAAATCTTCACATGGAGATTTTTACATAAATCTTTCATCACACCTCAGAAAATAAGATAATTAAACATGATGTTTGCAGGAGATGTAATGCAGTAACAAATGCTGATTGGTATCATATATTTTATGACTGTGTATTATTAAAGAAATTTTGGAAGGAAGTTAACACTTTTTTACAGACAACTTTATGCTTACAAAGCCACTTGTATTATTCAATACACCTGTCCCAGACTCTAAAAATAAAAACAAATATTCTTTACTCTGGTCTATACTTTCCAATGCCAGGAAAGTAATTACAAGAAATTAGAATTCCTCATCAGTTCCCTCATTTAAAGAGTTTAAAGGTCTTCTCTTAGAAATATCTATGTTAGAAATGTTAACTATAAAATCTAAATCTACAAGGAATACAAATGTGAAAATGTACATGAATTATTGGTTAAGAACTGGATAAATGATTAATGCAGTAATCTTTTTGTTTAATCTTCTATTATATGTTTTCATTTTCTTCTGCCAAACTAAAATTAATTGATCTTGTTATTCGATATATAGTGAACATCATTGTACATAGTTTACTGTGCTGTTATAGTTATTGTATTTTTTTTCTTTTTTAAATATTGTATTTAAAAAATTTAACTTATTCAATTTTTTTCAAAAGGTCTGTTCATTGTATTAATGTTTTCAATAAAGCTGTTTTAAAAAAAGTTTGCCTAACTCTTAAACTCTTAGCTCAATAAATCTAGATAACACATGAAATAAAGAGAGAACAAAGTCTCAAAAATAGGAACAATTTTTAAATATTGTTCTTATAAAATTAAAAAGTTGCTTGAATAACAGGATTTGTGTTATCATGTATTTTCTGCAGGAAATAAAGTCTAAAACTCAAATGAATGTCATTATTTATTGACTTCAGTCTCCAGTGATTGGCAGCAAACCACAGATTTTAGGAATAAGAGACCTAAAAAAATGATGTAAATATCTGGATATTTTTTGAAAATGTTATATTTTGGATGAAAAATACTTCATCCAACACCATTTACATATACTACAGCAAGTTTGAAACATTAAAAACAGTTGCACCCACACTCCATTAGCTGCACTAAGTGTAAGGATTCACTTACTGCTCCACAATTCCTTATAAAACACTTCTTTATTTAATAAAACAAATGAATGAGTATTAGGTTAAGCACTTTCATCTACATCAAAGTAGACTTCTTCAGAACACTTCCATTTGTTAAATGTTGGATTTTATATATGCAACTACCCAATCCTAGCGATCCACTAACATACATCAATAAAACAATTAAATATTTAAAGTGCTCAGTGCTAAGGTATTTTCCTTCCTATTACTACACATTATATACTAATAATATTCATAATCCATCTAATGAACCCTTTCATTATTATATACTTTGAAACCATACTACACTTTAAAACATAATTTAACCATTATTAAACAATTAAACTCTACTTATGAATATATATACGCCATAATTAATACCTAGTTGAACCTTGTTTTGAAAAACATTTTAAATAAACATTTGAAAAAAACAATTAAAAAAACATATTATGTCTAATCAATCTTGGGTTGTCTGTGTAAAACTTGTAATGTCATACTACTACAATAGTTGTATTTCGACTTGAATAATATGTACATTTAATATGTTTTCTCTAATACAGGTTTGATGGAAATACTCTCATTTAACCCAGGGTAAACAGATGCATTTAACAAAATCTGCCATCTGGTTTCCCTTTCCCCTAATCTCTTTCATATATTACCTCCCCTGGGGTTAGTTTTGATATGCTCTAATATTCAAAACTTAAAAGTGTCACAAGTTGTACTATCAACAAGGTGCCTGTACAAAGCATTTTTCATATCCTCCTTCCTAATGCAATACCGATGGTTGTATATTCTATTCCTTAAGCACATATCCGTCTTGCCCAAATAGTAACACGGGCATTTTGTGCACTTAGCTAAATATATGACGTGTTGGGTATGACAGTTACCTTTCCAGAATCTGACCTCCATTTTATTTGTATTTTCCAATGTAAGAGATGGTACCTGCAAAATCTCACTACACTGGTTGCACTGCCCACATTTTCGAGTGCTCTCTTCCTGTCCTTTATCATTTCCTTTTGGTATTTTACTTTCTAATTTACATTTCAAGTTCTTTGCAGTCTTGAAGACAAATATTGGATGTTCTCCTACCTTTTTATACACAGTGTCTTCAGATTTCATTATGTTCCAATTAGCTTCCATATTTTTTGAATTTCTTTTACATAGGGTTTATATTGGAATATACATGCTCTATGAAATTTGATGTCACCATCTCCTTCTATGTCCTTGCTTTTATTTGAGGTTCTAATAAGCAATGTACCTAATAAGGGTTTGTATTTTTTGCCCCATTCACTTTTAACATAGTTTTTAGTATCCTCTATCAATTGAAAGGGATATCCTCTTTCCTTGAACATATTCCCTAGTTTGTCCAGTTCCTCTATCATATCTGCAAATTCTGAGGTCATTCTTGCTGCTGTAATATACTGGCCTTTTATAATTCTGCGTTTTTGACTATATGGGTGACAACTAGAATACTGCAAGTATGAGTTACTAAAGGTATCCTTCCTATATATTTTGGACTTAAATTTACCATTTTCAATAAATATATGAGTATCCAAATATGAAATTTTTTTCCTATCCATATTATATGTAAATTTTAAATACTCACTAGTAGAATTTAAATAATCAAAAAATGAATGTAATTCCTCTACATTTCCATTCCATAATATAAATATATCGTCCAAGAACCTTACATAACTCATAATACTTTCTTGCCATATAATATCCAGTATATACTCGGTTTCCCAGTCGAGAAGGACTAGATTAGCAAAAATCGGTGCGCATGCTGCCCCCATTGCCACTCCCTTACACTGCCTATAATGTTCTCCCTCAAAAAATATGTAATTGTATTTTAACACTATATCCATAAATTCCAAATTAGTGATAGTGTCCCATGGTAAATCAGCATGCTTCCCAATACTACTTGCAAACCTTCTCATTCCATCCTCTTTAGGAATGCAAGAAAATAGATCTACCACATCTAGTGTGACAAGTATTGTGTTCTGATTACACAAATCCGGGGTAAGTCTACCTAAAAAATCCCAGGAATCAATGACAATATGTGGTACTTTTTTGTATATAGGCTTTAACCACGTGTCTATAACTGTCCCAAATGGGAAAGTCTTAGATTTGTTTCCAGATATAATTGGTCGGAATGGGGGATCCATTATATCTTTATGTACCTTAGGTATTCCCACAATGGTACCTAGAATAGGATATTCAACTTTTAAATAATTGTACATATCCATATCTACCCTTCCGGCCAATAAAAAGTCTTCCAGATATAAATCTATCTTGTGATGCCCTATATTAACCTCATTAATTGATGATATCTCATAGTTCCCTGAATTCAGTGGTATAGTATTCAATTTGTTAACATACTCAGATATATCATATAAAACTACTCCTCCCACCTTGTCTGGTTTCATAACCCAAATTCCATTATTCCTTTGAATTTCCTTCAATATTTGGAATTCACTTTTATTTGAATTGTAATTCATCTTGTGGGTTTTACACTTATTACCAAAGTCATAAATCTCATCAATGATGACTTTTTCAAAAGTTACCAGGGTGTTGCTCATGGGGGGGAGGGTGTATGTACTTTTCCTCTTAAATGATTTCTCTTGTATTCCTACCTTGTTGTCTCTAAAGTGTGTAGCTAAATTCAATTCTCTCATGTATTTCTTGAATTCTACTATATATATATATATATATATATATATATATATATATATATATATATATATATATGAAATATGTTCCTAATAGTAGTATTAATACCACAGATTATATAGCGGAATAACTATATGAACTTGTCCTGGATGTCACGATTCAACTCTCAAGCTTCGCTCTTGAGGTGAATTTCTAGGCATCCATGTCCTGAACATATAATATGCTGGTTATAGGTTCACAGGTTCATAGATAAGTATTAGGCTAGCTGTCGTTATGGAACATTTTAAGCCTATCAAGTTTCCCTTTTTGTGTTCAAATTAACCTATCCCATTTCATTATAGATTGGTCTTACCAATTCCATGGTCAATAATTATTTATTACCCCTAATGAGAATAATTGAGATTATACTATAATAGCATTTGGGAGCTGCATCTGTCCATTTGTAGTCCAGATTATAATTGTAGCCTCAGTCATAATCGTCTTTGTATTGTACAGTCTCCATTGTCAAAGAAAATGTAGGCTTGTTAAGTACCTTTCTGATATATGAAATGTCTAAAAGCTACCTAACAATCTTTTGTTAAGCACTCATCACCTCTCTTAAGCTTTTATATCATGCTAAAGCATTACCAGGGGTCAACAGCCACCACAGCAGAGAGGCAAGAAGCACAAACAGTTTATTCAACTTTAAAACAAAGGATGAACTAAGTATGCAACAGTTTTAAATCTGCTTGCATTTTCCACCACTCTTCTGTGGGAGCCACTGTATGTGTGTTATATCTTTCAAAGCTGTATGAATATTAGTATGACACTTTTCTTCTTTAACGTTCATAGTATGTGGTGGCTGGTAAACCTCTATACACTGCAAAGAATTATGATTGGGTCTTTCAGAACATAAGCCAGCTTATGTGCTCCTGATATGAATGTTAAGATTAATCTCTTTGAGTTTCTGTGTTGAGAAGAATTTCTTGACATCCATGTCTCAAACACATAATGACCTGGTTATAACTGGACTCTTGATAATAATTCCTGTGTCTTTGCTTTTCATGCCTCTGTAACAACATTTAAATAAAACTAAAAAGACTGTGACCAAGGTTTGTGGTAACAGGAGAAATGCACTAATAAAAAAAACACATGGACTCTAGCAGGCAAAAAGATTTAGGGCCGGATTCACGAAGGCTTACACGGCGTCTTAGAGTAGAGTAAGACTCCATGCAGCAATCATGTCCGATGAGTGATCCAGGAACAGCCTGCAGGGGCGTGCACGAGAGCTCCTAAAATGGCTCTTACACGGACAGGGCTGGGATATGCAAATTACCTCAATTGCAGGTGAAGGGCATGCAAATGAGGTAGATTTGCAATTCAGGAAACCCAAATCTGTCTGAGTAAGAGCAGTGTTATTTGCAGAAATGTACTCAGTTGACAACTGAGTACCATTCTGCAAATAGCAAAACAGAGTCATGACAGCTCCAAATAAAGGTTGCATCCAGTGCAGGAAGCATGCCAATGGTCAAATATACGGCCATTGGAAATGTTTCCTGCTGCAATATGAAAATAAAAGTATTTTATTTTTTTTTCACCAATTTCCGATGTTTAAGTGTAGCACAGCACCGCGCAAACGGGCTGCGCTCTAAAACCCAGAATACTAAAAATTAAAACCCACAAATGTGGATTTTATTGAAATTGTTAATGTACAATGCAAGGGAATGGTAAGCTGAAGACAACATGGCCACCGAGTAGAGGTTGCCAAGGGGGGAAGCTCAGTCTAAGAGATGTAACCAAGCATTAGTAGGCAATCCTATGTAAATAAGGGTTAGGATAGTGAATTGTAAGTTTACATAGCAAATGAGCACAGTCAGTGGAGTGCAGGAGTAGGATAAGGAGAGTAGAAGATAGGTATCATCATGAGGGGGTATGTATGAAAGAAGTGAAGCTCATTGGAGTAGAGTGGCATGTGTCAGCTGTCATTTACACATCATGGAAAGAGGTGTGTCAACAGGTAGGCTAGGGAAAGGCAAGAAATGGAAGGTGTATGCCGTGGATAACACCAAAGTTTCTTGCTGAGCGTGCATGCGTGCGTGTGCATGCCTGTAAACCTGAGTAAGACAGAGTGCACGCGTATAAGCGTATGTGCATGCGTTTAAGCCGGTGTAAGCATGTATAAGGCTGTTTAAAGAGTTGTAAGTGCATTTGCGCTGGTGTGCGTGCGGTTTAACCCAAATAACCAAGTTTTAGTCCATGTAAGCATGTGTGCACACGTGTTAGCTGCTGTGCGCGTGTTTGCGCTTGTGTGTGCGGCGCTCCCCACTGAGGAAACAGAAAGGAAAAAGGAAGCACAACAAATAGTAGGAAGCTACCAGGGAGTATTAGCAGAGCTAGCAGATGAAAACAATCAGAATCAGGCAATTACACAGGCAGTACAATAGCCCAGCCCAGCCTAGCATTTAAAAGTCTGCAAACAACAGTCCATTATGTTTCTCTCAACAGACACTGCAGTAAGCTAATAGAAGTGAAAACGGAAAAAGCTTTACTGAGACAAAGAAATATTAGGGGCTGCCGTTGCTGTTATAAGGCGACATATGCAACATGCTGAGGGTGGTGACAATGTAAATGCTGCTGGACAACCCACAGTGAGGAGACGGAGAAGAGTATACAGGCCCAGGGTAACCTACCAGGGGCTACATGAGCTGGAGATAGTGGAGCGCTATAGAGTGGACAGAGACCTCTTGCAGCAAATTGTTGAGCTGTGAAGGCCACGCCTCACACACAGAACCAACAGAGGGGAACCCATCCCAGTGGAAACCAAGGTATGTGTTGGCCTAAGAATATTAACAACAGGTACTTTCCAGAGACCAACTGGCAATATGATGGGGATATCACAGGCATCAGCATCCAGGGTACTACACCAGTTCCTGGATGCCATGTCAGCACATGTCGGTGATCATGTATATTTCCCCATTTCCCATGAGGTATTGGCCAGCAATATGCGTCTCTTCCAGCAAATAGCAGAATACCCTGAGGTAGTAGGTGCAATATACTGCATGCACATACGCATCAAAGCACCAGCTGGCAAGCGGGGTAGGGTCTACTTCAGCCACAAGGGCTTCCCCTCCATCAACTGCCAGGTCGTGTGTGATGCCCAGTGCATAATACTGAATGTGTGTGCAGGCTGCCCTGGAAGCTACCATGATTCCCATATCTGGCATCTGACACAGCTGTACCAGACATTTGCCAATGGGGACATCCCACATGGTCACCTAGTGGGGGATGCTGGCTATGTACCGGAGCCATGGCTGATGACACCCATCAGAAATGCACACACACCTAAACAGGAACGCCATAATGAGGCACACGCACAAACACGTAATGTAATAGAGCATGTGTTTGGGCTGTTCAAGTCACGGTTCCAGTGCCTGGACACATCTGGTAGAGCCTTTCAGTACTTGCCAACTACATGTACCCAAATTGTCATGGTATGTGCTATGCTACATAATATGATCCTGCAAAAACAGCTGCAGCAGGACCAGCATAGGCCTGGGCCAAACAGCCCCCCACCATTGCCAAGGCCATCACAGGCAGAGCGTGACTCGGAGGAGGAACAACCTGAGCCTGCCCCAGTAGGCAGAAGGAGGCATGCCCAGTATGCTTTGGCCTTGGCAAAGAGGCAACGCATAGCACATACACTGGCTCAGTAGGAACTCTGAAAATGATACCTCTCTCTGACTCGCACATATAGTAAAAGGGATGCCTAAGTTGACACTACCTGCTTTCAAACATGTACAGGGAGTGTAGTATGTGCATCTGACATAGGTAGCCCTGCAGCACCACCTAAGGCATGATTGCCATGTGTTAAGCAATATAAAGCAGTGCTAAACAGCATTTACCACCATGTAGTATACGCAAACAAAATAGCATACACCAACTAGCACAACTGTGGTCAGTGTTGAGTAATACTGGGCAACGTCCAGCAATGTTGGTGAATATTGAGCAATGTTGGACAAGCCTGGTCTAAGTAGGGCATAGCTGAACAAAAGCCAACATGCTCATATTTGCTTAACTGGCCCTTAAGCAGTCTGGTCTTCTCAGTATGAAAATATAAAGCAGTGATGAGCCTTGAACCCTGGACACTGTGCACTATAGTCAAAGTACTGAACCACTAAACCATGACAGTATTGCAGGGGTCAACCTGTATGAAGGAATGTTGATAAGTCTATGCAAAGTATCTCATGGAAACCCTGCAGGCACAGCATAATCCTTGTCGAGTTTGACACAAAGGTGAGTCCTGCAGTAAGAACAGAACCTGACTTCCAACACACACTATAAATGTTAATATTGGTCATGTTCACACACATCAACAAATGTAGTGGACCTCAGGTAGCAACATACTGAAAGGCCACACTAGGCATGCTCACACACTTGAATAAATGAGACAAATGTCTGGCAACAAAACACGGAATGGCTGAACTGGGCATGCTCACACACTTAGGACATGTCTGAGTACAGCAGTGGGCCACACATATCTGGCAGTTGCATGTGTTAACCCAGGAACCTGTCACTACGTAATATACCTAACCACAACAATTTCAAATCCATGCTTCTCTCTCATCTCTCCTTCAAATGGGAATGTCCTTCACATGTTCCCACCTAAAACTCCCACACTACTAACTCCACACCTAAATCATCATTTCTTTGCCTACTTTAACTTAATTCAGAGATCTTGCTCAGAACACCTTTTCATAAATCTTTTGCATGCATGTCTCTGGCCTACATTACTCATATTCTCAAACTTTCATTGTTTGTTTTTCTTATCCATTGTACCCATAATATTGTTTTCCTCTGTAATATTGTTAATTTGTCTCTATTCATATGTATTTTATGTCTGTTTGGGGCTTTTCCCCTCGGGTCTCCACTGAAAAAGGGTAATTCTTACCCAGCTGGACCAACCCGGTTAACAAATGCAAATAAATAAATAAATAAATAAATAAGTTGTTCATAGAAACTGGTAAAGCAAAGATGATAAAGACCTGCAAACAGTATCAGCAATAAACATTGTGCATCTTGAACATTACCATAGGTTCAGAGGTTGATACTAGGCTATCTGCCCTAGGGCATGTACAAGCCTAGCCAGAGTGTGTTTGGCATTCGCAACCCTGTCAGATTACTACACTGTGTGTGTGAACAGTAGGTCACTCAATATAGCCCATGTACATTTAGGCTAGTGTGCCTCTGTCTAGCAGGGACACAGAAGATATCCCAGGGCTAAACATATGATCACCCATACAGTCGTCAAAATGTCTCCTGTAGGTGGTCAGTGGGTGGCTCTGCCTATGTGAAACTGGGATTACATTCTGGAGTGAGTGGAGCCTCTGGGATAAGAATCTGTCCCTCCAGCATGTCCTATTAGCATCTGTGCTGAGGTATACGTCCCTGGAGTGTGTAGCTCCAAGGGAGTCGATATCCTGAGATGGAGCATGTCCAGTAATTCTGGGTTGGGTATATCTGTAAACAACAGACACACATCATATCCAAGTAGATGGTAAGCGACTGAGTAGAGCTGGAGTTACTGCAGCTGAACTGTGCAGGGCATCTGTGTGAGTCCCTAGATCTGCTTGGTGAGGAACTTCAGTGGCCAGTACAGTTGCTGCAGGTGTCGGGTAAGGTACACCCCAAATGTGGCATTGTAACCAAGAATGGATGTGATGAGTATAGGGGCACAATGACCTCACTCCATCTAGATGTGAAACCATATGGGATAAGGTGGCTCACATAGAAGGTGTGTCCAACCACTTTGGCAATGTCAAAGGCGACAGTACGAACAAGTCATGTCCCCAAACCCCTAACAACTCCTACCGTATGTAATGGAGTACTACCTATGTGGTAATGTGTGGGCATGTTGTTATTCCCAAAGGGGATGATTATGCAACTAATGGCATTTAGCTGTAGGCCATGGTTCAGGCACCAGTCATCCATCTCTGTGAGACCCTGTTTGAGTATGCATGTGGCAGCTGGAGAATTGATCATGGCACCCAGTTTGCAATCAAGTGCAAACATGTTCAGCCATATTCCCCCTGTGGTAGCCTGTACAGCAGACAAATATATACAGAAGAAGAGAGGTCCCAGGACTGATCCATGTGGGATGCCACATGTAACTGGTGTATAGTCAGACATGGCACTTGCAATTCTGACCATGTGGGTGCTATCCCTGATCCAGGTATCAATCCATCGTGTGAGATATGTGTCCATATCGACGCTGGTGAGTCTATGCATAATGGCCCAGTGGGTTATTGTGTTGAAAGGTTTTGCATGGTTCAGGTAGGCTGTGTGGACAACCGTCCCTATGTCGATGGACCTGTTAGCCGTTTAAAGAATACAAACAGGTTCAAGAGGCAAGATCTGCCCACAGAAATGCTGAAATGTGTAGGACACAGTGTCTGTAGGTTCCCGATGTTTATGTGTATGAGTCCCATGACAATACGCTCCATAGCTTTGCAGAACAGGCTAGTTAGGCTTATAGGGCAATATTGTCTGTGGTCTGTTGTGGCACCAACTCTGTGGAGTGGGACCACTGTCGCTGTACGCCATTCCTTGGGTACATATCCTGTAGTAACTCTGATATTGAACAGTGATGTAATGTGAGTGTTACATCTGTCATGAAGCTCGTGTAAGATGCAGGCTGGGACATCATCTGGTCACATTGATACTGTGATGTATGCTTTGGGGAGGGCAGCACTCACCTGTTACTGTGTGATGTCAAGGAGGTTATACTCTGCTGGGATGGATAGGTTCTCCTTAGGGGGAATGGGGGGAATACATCTGCACTGAACCTGTTTGCCAGGATGTTGGCAATGCCAGTGGGTTCAGGGTAAGTTTAGTCAGTATGCAGTAACTCACAGCATATCAGTGAGTGTCCACCCAGGTTCCTGACATAACTGAAGAAGGCTGTGTGATATTCCTACGTGTCTGGTGCAATTGTCCAGTAGAAGCGGCCCTTAGAAAAGTTCATGAGTGATCGTAGCTGTCTGCTAGTAGAGATCACAGATGCCTTCCCAGTCTGGGATTGTGCTCTATCATGTAGTAGCTTCCTCCTGACATTGTACAGCTTATTAATGGCTGGAGTCTACCAGACAGGTCCCGTGCCATTGGAGTAGTGAGTCCTGTTGTTATTTGAGATAGCACAATCCATGCAGTCCACTAGGTGTCCATAGAATGTGTATGTAAAGGATTCAGAAGTGTGAGCCGTATTTGCCACTGTCTCAGGACTCTGAAGGATACCACCTTGCTTTGGTGAAGTGAGACATTGGCTCATGAGAAGTTCACCAAGATTACCCAGGATGGGTGTGTGGAGGGTATATGTATGTCCAGTGAGATACATGTATGTTCTGACCTTACCAATGAGGGGTATATCACTGGTGTAGAACACAGAGTCCCCATGTTGGTGATGATCAGGTCCAATATGTATTCCCCCTTGTGGCTGTGCTGACTGGTTGTGCCATAACATATGAGTCTACAAATTGTAGCGACTGTTGGGTGAGGGTTTTGGGGCTTGAGCAGTATCCCCAGTCAATATTTGTGTATATGAAGTCACACAATATAATGGTGTTTGTGGAGACCTTCATATTCTCCATAGTTCCCATGAAAGCCGAGTGTGGTTCCTGAGTTTGGGAGGGTGGTCTGTAGCAGGCAACAAACTGAAAGGCAGATTTGTACAATGATAGTTGTATATGTATGGTCTGTGATGCTTTGTGCAGTGTTACTAACCCGGAGGTGTGTGTATCTGTGATGTATATGGATACTCCCCCTAGTTGTGTTGTCTGTTCCAAGTCTTGTTGTCAGAAAGGATGGTATGAAACATAACCTGGTAGTGCTGGTGTGCATAAGTGAGCCTGAACCAGGCATCTGTTAGTGTACAGATATTGCTATCCTCCATACTGAGGAGAGTCCTGAGTGGCCGTAATATGAGGGTAACACATCTGGTGTTGAGCAGCATTACCCTTAGTTTCATTTAACCTGCAATGTCTATGGAGGTGGGTTTGTCTTTTGAGCCCTGCTTAAAAAGGCACTATGGTGGTAGCAAGAGCCTTAGCCAGCATTCGAAAGTCCAAGGGTGACAGGTGCAAGCTGTCTATAGTGAAGCTACGTGGCATGTTGAGCATGTCACCATAGGCTGACAAACACTGTATCCCCTATGTATGAAACAAATTTGTTAGGCAACTGTTAAACGTGATATGTGTGTCTGTATACTGTGACATCATAATTGGTGGGTGTAAGATACTAGACAAGGTCAGGGTCATACTGGCCTGGGCTACATGATCAGAGTGTTCCTCCATATATCATGTCATGTGGTCCAGGGAGTAACGTCTGAGGTTTTACGCACCAGTATGGACAATGATGGTGCCAGTCCTGTACTTGCTTTGGAGTGACCTGACTGCCTTTGTTATGCGGCAGATCCTGGCACCCGACAGACAGCCCAAAGTGACTATTCCCATGTTAGGGCTGGTGAGTGGTACGTCAGTGTGTCTGACAATACGTGTCGCCTATTACAAGTGTATTAGGTGTGTTGTTTAGCCTGAAGGGCAGTGACTGTGTGGCACACCGACATTGTGAACTATTTGATATGTGGGCATTGTAGTGGGGTAGCAGTTGTGTGTGTGTCTGCTTTGGAGATCTCTGCTGCTTAGGCAGAGTACATTTACAGCATCCAAGTATGTCAATGTGTGATAATGTGGTTTGAGTGCTGTTGATAGAGGATATGTGAGACTGATATGTGGTGTGTGTGGTTACCTTCACCACCTGATAGAGAGTTCAGCACCCTGTATGTCTATATAGGTACATCTCACACATATATCTGAGTTTGACGGGAGGAGGAGAGGGTTGTCTGTGTACATGAGGCAGATGTGACATTGTGTCAATATCACAATATCCACCAGCTGGACTGTAGAGTACACACGAAACCGACCCCTGGACATGCCAGGATATTATGATGACATACTCTGTAGCCTGATCACAAAGGATCAGTAGGGTGTTAAGTGTGTAAAAGTGTATAACAGAGATTAGTGTTCATGTTTGTTGGTGTTTTGTAAAGAGTAGCTGAGAAGGAGTCCAGACTCAATCATGACACCTCGCTCAGCTATGTCATAAATAGCAATGTACACCCATATATGTCCTGAGTCAGGGCCAACAATATCTGACTGACAATGCCGACATCCTGACAGACAGGTCCATATGTACATACCCACCTCCCACTGACAATAGTCCATATCATCATACCAGGAGATATCACATGTAGAATGGATGAGCAGCTACCCCCACTGCCAAAAGCATGGCAGCAAGTGGAATACATTGATTCCCAATATGTGTCATGCACAAACTACAAAACAAACAGATCCTGCACCTGAACAGTCAGCTGAGCCTCACCCCCTACACAGGATGTGGAACCACTGAATGTGTCACAGCTACATATGGCACTCCCCACAAGTGTTGGTGCACAACACACCATGGGAAGTCAAGTCCAGTACGCCTATGAAGTCTGATCTACAAGGTCATGGAGTCCATCATGGTTGCAGTCATAAACAGAGCTATTGGAAGCTGACATACACACAACCCTAACAACTGTGGTATGTTCATGTGCGTATCATGGTTCCCAAACATGCTAGACTTTTTGCAAGGCAGCCACCCAGGACATATATCAATGAACACATATACACATGTGTCACATAGACTTTGAATAGCCCTTTATCAACATCCCAGACACATGTAGTATCCACAAAACCAAGAAGCTGTGCATAAATATGTGTTGACATATGACGGAATGTCAATGTGTTCACAGATAGATCACACAAGGTAAGGATTATGAGGTCTTGTTCAAGCTGTTGACACCTGCTGACCCACATGGACCATTCCTGGAATGGCATAAAACAAAGTGTACACACATCACCATGTCCAGTCTGATGATGTCACCATCCTATAAATACAGCAGGAGAAGGGAAACCAGCCAGTAAAACAAATAGTGCGCTGTGTTAATGCGTCTCTCTCTCTAGTATCATAACATAGTTAGGTAGGGGTTTGAATCCTGCAAACAATGAGTGTGTATGTGTGCAGTTTCCTTTGAGAGGTGTTCCCTTTTTGGAGACTGGGAAAACTCACTAAAAGAGGTACATTCCTCTTTGGAAAGTCTGATGATGTCACCATCCTACAAATACAGCAGGAGAAGGGAAACCAGCCAATAAAGCAAATAGCTCGCTGTGTTAATGCGTCTTTCTCTAGTATCATAACATAATTAGGTAGGGGTTTAAATCCTGCAAACTGTGTGTGTGTGGGGGGGGTATGTGTGCAGTTTCCTTTGAGAGGTGTCCCCTTTTTGGAGACTGGGAAAACTCACTAAAAGAGGTACATTCCTCTTTGGAAAGTCTGATGATGTCACCATCCTGCAAATACAGCTGGAGAAGGAAAACCACCCAGGAAAGCAAATAGTGCGCCGTGTTAATGCATTGCTCTCTAGTATCCTAACATAGTTAGGTAGGGGTTTGGATCCTGCAAATGCTGACTGTGTGCATGTCAATGTGGTGTGGGTTTTGCTTTTACTATGGTATGACATATTATGATTACAACAGTAAGTGCATTGCACACATCAGGTATCTGCGTGGCAAATATATATGTGTATATGTCCCCTCAATCAGTACATAGGTGTGAAGCCTGCATACTACATCAATACGTTTGTTTCCATTGACAGGTTGTGCCGCTGCTTCTCAGATCGTAGGTCACATATGTATGTATGTGACAAGGCCATCCACTGTCATGTTCCGTGGCCAAGGTCATCTGTGGCACACACCCCATGACAGTTACTTAAGAGTAGTGTGAGTGAGGGTATATGCCTGGGGTATATGTCAGACATGTTCATACACAACAAAGACTGCCAATAATTGACAGTCTTTATAGGTGTACAACTGCCTTGTGGATATGCATTCAGGCCTCTAGTGTCTTATGTGATACACCTTGGGACTCCACAATACCTATGGATATGTGGATACCAAGGGACACATGACATAACATGAGGCTGTATGTACACATTGGTAGCCAACATACATGTTGAGGGCTACCACCAGTGTGGTACTGATGGGATAGTATGTATAGTACATGAGGATGACTATGCCATAGTCGGCTTACTGCTATACAGCATGTATCAGACAACAGGTATCTGTCTGTATGATACCCTTGTGTAGGATATGCGTCCCATCCAGGGATTGCATTGTAGGCCAATGCATGCATTTCCAGATTTGGATGGACACATCCCAAGTGTGTCTGCATGTACCTAAGGGGGCTATATGCCAAACAGGTGTAGTCACAGGAATGGGTGGCGGTCATTACCACTGGTTAGTGTTATAGTGTAGCACCGGAAGGATCCAATTGTTACTGAGTTCCCTATGACTGTGTGTCATTTGTCAGGACATCATCCAATGATTGCTTATAGTCATACTGTTGAGGTTGTGTATACTACCAGACCACAAATCATTGACAGATATTAACGGTATCACCCACAGCATAGTGTCAACCCATGTCATACACACGTCTACCCATGTTAGTACATAACTGTAGTAGAATGCATACTGGCCATGGAAAGATACTATGAGATGTTAACAATGTGTATAACAGGGTATGCCACACGTCCCATGTGTCCACTATGCACGTACATGCAGACAGTGCGCACCCACCATGTTCACAGATGTACACTTGCTAAACTGTACTGCACACATCACACATGTACTGTCCACTCACTAACACATGCTGGCAACACATTACACTTCAGCCAAGTGGCACATGGGTGGACAATACATACTCAGACCTAACAGTGGTGTAAACAATGCTACATTGACAATCAGAGCGTTAATGCATAATGTCTGCTCAGATATACCTACAAGGATGTCGTTACACTTCCTTGTTGACAACTTGCTATTATTGCTACACTGCTATAGTGTCACCCTGTGCATCAGCACCATGTTAGCCTGTTCCTCCGTCAATGTTGCAGATGACAGGAGGCGACACAGGTATCATCATATGCACAGGGCGTTTTGTTGTTTGCCAGAGCCTGACATTGACCCATCCAGTTGACATGTCTGTGTGTGTGTGTGTGTGTGTGTGTGTGTGTGTGTGTGTGTGTGTGTGTGTGTGTGTGTGTGTGTGTGTGTGAGGGACAACAGTACAGCATGGGCCGATGTTGATGTAATGTGTGTGTGTATGTGTGAGCCCTAGTTGTTTGGTTAATGTGTGTGTGTCTGCATGCATACAGGTCCACCATGTGGCTGCCATATACGGTAGTTTGTGGGACAGCCACAGACTGTACCTGCTAGGCTGTACAGATCACTGTCTCCGGCCATGGACACTGTACCTGTGCCTGGCAGGGGTGCTACGGACAGCATCAGGTACCAACCCTGACTGGGTACTGTCATCAGAGGCAGAGGTATGAGGACTGGACCCATGTCCCTGCTGTGATTGGCCAGAGCCATGTGCACGTGGTCTACTGGGATGGTCAATGGACAGGCCAGCACCAGCATTGCTGTGGCTGGTACTGCCACTACGGGAGCAGCTGTGAACTGTGGGCCATCCGCGACCACTGCCAGCTGTTGCTGTTGTTGGCATGCATCGGTGTTGGCGTCGCAACCATCCCGCACGGTCCTGGCTCATGGAAAACATGTTGTGGAGGGCATCTAATTTCTCCCCCCAATGTCTGTCAATGACCTCGGTGTACGTCCGGATGGTACCGGCAAGGTCACGGATGCTGTCACTGATAGCGATGTAATGTGCCCTCTGTGCCCTAAGCCCCTTCCTGGTGTACCATTCCATACGTGCCTGAGCCTGCATTACAGCCCGGAACATACTGGACATCGTAAGACCTGTGAGGGCACGCCTGCCAGGGGCAATACGACCAGCTGTGCTCCCCCGAGAAGCCCTGGACCTCTGCCTATGTGGTACCATTCCAGGAATACGGCTATGGCTGCTGTGAGGGGATGCAAGTGCCATGGGTACCACACTCTCCTGGTCAAAGCCAACTGTATGCTGTCCCTCGCCTATGGCAATTGGTGGTGAGGGATGTATTGACAGTATGAGTGTGCGCATAAATGGGGTTGAATGCTGTGTACTGTCGACTGGAGGACCAACGACAGACCCTGTCAAATCTTCCTGTGCCAAAATACATGTCTCATCATCACCACTATTCGTGGCAGTGACTTCAGGTTGCCTGCTGCTTTCACCAACCCCTAACTCAGCACCTGTGAGAGGAAGACAGGAAACACACTTTACGGTCTGCACATGAACACATGCACACATGCACACATGAACAGCAATACACTCCTCACTGCAGCACATACACACACATACCAGCAATTCAACACATACTCTATAGTGGGTGAAGGTGGTTGTCAGTATCACAAGGTAAAGTCACCACACACGTGTCAGTATGCAGAATATGTTTTGCACAAGACCATGCAGTGCAAGTGTAGATGCCCCTATTAAATGGCAGTATACATGGCTTTGATGCAACTGTGTAGTTGTTCAGTGATTGGCTACACCCTGGAACACAATGTGTACATGGACACAACATTGCTGTGCAGGTATTATCAACTCTGCAATGCCCTGTGCACCATCACTCACAAGTATACATGCCATGGCTGCATGTGTTATCTGTGTGACACATAGATATCAATGTCTGAGTACAGTGTCTGTGTCCATAGCAGATAATAGTGGGCACAGGTGCAGCACATGCATGCTATGTACACACACAGGATGTGTGGTGCATGTTGACGTGAAGGAATCCCAATGCTTGACATGGCCAGTGTACAGTGGTTATGGTGAGTGAGGGACATATTGCAGATATGTCGGTGCCAGACATAGCATGGCATGCTACACGACTGCAACATTGAACACCACACATACCCAATGTGTGTCAAGTGACCTATACATCCACTAACATTCCAGGACATATATGTGACATTTTGGATGGTGACTGCTGTGCATATTGTGTATAGGTGCATATGTTTGCACACACACAACAATGAGGTGCAAAGCAATGACTGCTATGAGTAGTACTGTGGTCACTGTAACTGGATGGGGTGTAGTACCCTGTGCCATCATCAACATGCATCTTGTGGTCACACACAGCTACTAATTTTTGCAAGACCACCGCCTAGCATGCTGTACCTGAACTGCAGTGCCGTGGCTACGTTCACAATTACACAGCCATCTTGTACATTGGTGTGTGAGGTGCCCAATAGGGAGCATTGCCTAACATGACTGTGTTATGTGTTGCAGAGTGTTGCACAGCCCCATGATAGGCCTCTACCCCTGAGGTACATCATATATGTGTGTGCATGACATGTGGGATACTGAAGTGTGACCTTACAGCAGGTGTGTGGTAATGCCAAATGTAGCATGTTTTCGTGTACTGCGTATGATAAACGTGTTCTGTTGTGTACAGCTGTAGCAACTATGCATATCCAATGTGCAGTACAGTGTTGCCACAATTGTGTCTGCTGCACTGTGCATTGCATGTGATTGAGGCAGCTACTGACTTTACTGAGATGATTGATGTCTCACAGCAAACATGCACAGCATGCATTATGCGTAGGTGTGTTACGTGTGCATGGCCTACACCTCACCTAGGCCATGCACATTTCATTACAAATATTAAAGTGTTAACACACTCACCAGCATGTATCGTCTGCCCAGAGGGACCACAAGAATATGACACAGTTTGTCAGTGGCCACAACTGCGGCATTGCTACTGTGAGTGTGCTAAATGACAGTGGAACTACAGTCAACAGTCATAGGTGTACGAATACTATTCCAAATATCAGTATTGCACACGTTAGTCAACACAACTGCTAAACACACAGTACACATCTCACAAATGCATATTCTAGCAATACAGGTAATGGTAGTCTACAGCTAGGGCGTATTACCTGCACGCTCCATGTCATCCTGCTGGGTGGCTCTGGCGTCCATGATGACACATGTGTGATGCTGTTGCTGCTGTAGGCCAGGATCCACCATGCTTAGGAGTAGCTCCTCCACTCTGGTGAGGGGGAGATGTATGGCCACCCCACCACCTGTGGCAAGCTGTTGCCTATGGATATCAGACACACTCCACCGGACATGTCTAATTAAATCACTGCAGTGATGGCATACCTGCTCATATGTCCGGTTATGCATGCCTATGTCATTTACCTGGCGAACAAGGTCTTGCCACAGTGCAGTACGGTCATGCTGGTGCTGGCTGGCCCTGGAAAAAAGCAGATTATAGTGCTGCACCAGGCTGTTCAGAATTTCCTGCTCCTCTGCAGCTGAATATGATGGATTACGTTGATGAGCCATAACCCTGGAAGACAATTAAACGGTATGTGTGAGCATGTCATGTGGCACACTTAACATTATGAAGTACAGATATCACTTAACTGCCATATATAGCATCTATCTGTCTATCAGAGGATACACATGTTCAATACCACATATCAGTGCTCAGCCCACAACTGGCTGACAGTGCCTGCCACACTCCATATAACAAATCAGTATACACCAATAGTCGGCACACTGTTTGGGATATAATGCACCACCTCGCCCCGGGGGTATATATCAAGCTAATGCATGAAGAAATATGTTATCCAATTCAATGAATGTCATGTACATTTACAGTATTACCAGTAAACCACCCTAGTCTTTGATGCCATACCCCTACCTAACATATGTGCATGGTTGTTAATATAGCTGGCATACTGCTGTAACAGAGTATACATGTTGCTAGGTACACACACATACCCTGTGACACACATGTGATTGCAGGCATGGTACAGGCACCATTACACACACATTAGACATACATACAACACACAGATGTATGCCGACACAGATGAGCATTACCTGTGTACCTAATTGTACTGTGTGCCCCTACTCACAGATACCTATGCCTCTGGTATGTAATCTGTGCAGACTACAGGAAACACACAAGACAGTGTTACCAGGAACTGTGAACATACACCATACTGTGCTGTTTAGGCCTACAGCTTCAGGTAGTACAACAGTTCATATGTGAGCTGGAGTCACCAGCAGTACCACTTACTGAGCATACATGTATTGCTTCAGCTTACAATGGGACACCACAGTCGTACACAAGGAACTACATTACAACATATGCCATCCTACTATGTCTGCATCCCAATAACTAACACATCTTTCTCTGATCTCACACCTAGGACACAAACTACCATGACAGACACAACCTCACACTAAGCTATCAGACCTTTACAAACCTTGCACACAGTCACTGTCACAATCATTCCACCTCACATGGCAGGTATTGCACTGAGTACATGTGTGTGTGCATTGTGTCATAGGTAGGTAATATGCTATTGGCCCTAGGGCCTAGAGCAGCCTAGCCATATGCTACCCTGGCCTTTGACACACATGTAATGTGATTTCACTTGCTCCTGTCAACCAGATACACAGAGGTGACTCCCAGGGGATATTACCTATCTCCAAAACAATCATCAGGGGTATGTATGACATCTGCTAATGAGGAGCCTTGTTTGTTAATGCTGGGTGGTTTAGTCCAGAGTATGGCATATTTGTGGATAGGAACCTGTACCTCCAGCATGTGCTGTTTAGTGAGGTGACAAGGATTAGGGCCCTATGTCATGTAGCCCGGAGGGATTGTGAAGTGTTGTCATGGTGGTTGGCCAACTGCTATGGGTGTGACATACCTCTGTATGTCCAGCAGTGGTAACCTCTGGGTGGGCGGTATGCAACGCACTCTAACTGTGGTTTTGTGAGTCAGTCTGCATAGGTCATGTGTTTAAGGGCAGTATTACCCTTTGTTAGGTATGTCTGTGGCCTTTCCAGTTGCTGTAGTTGTCATGTGAGGTACATACCACATGGGACATTGTGATGAGTAGAGGGAAGCACCGACCTATATTTCCGTAGATGACACACCTTTGTGATGACACATACCACATGACTACTGTGGCACTGAGATTATCAAAGGGGTGCCTACTGTCCACCTGTGTCCCATGTACCCTTCTGACACCTTCAGTGTTAGGCAGACTACCACCTATGTGGCAGTTACTGAGTAAGGTGTTTTGGAATGGGGTATGGCACTGCAGTATCAACACTGGTGTTCAGTCCATGCCTTGGACAACAGGCACCTGTTGCAGTACATATGACCCGTGTCTCTCTCTCTCTCTCTCTATATATATATATATATATATATATATATATATATATATATATATATATATATACATACATATATACATATCTATCCATATCTATACATATCTATCCATATCTATACATATCTATCCATATCTATCCGTGTCTATCCATATCTATCCATATCTAGACATATCCATACATATATATATCTATATATCTATATATATATCTATATATATCCATATATATCTATATATATATATATATATATATATATATATATATATATATATATATATATATATCCATATATATCTATATTTATCCATATATAGCCATATATATATAAATATATCCATATATACATATATATATATATATATATATATATATATATATATATACATGTATATATACACATACATGTAAACATCTATTGCTGTACATATAGCTGCACATATAGGCACATATACTGCCCACCTTTCATGGTGGGGATGTCAGTTATGCAACAGTTGTGAGACATACACTTATGTAATACTATTGCACAATGTTGTGCGGAATGCATTCTGCTGTCCTCAGGCCATATAGCTGTAGCAGGCCTCACTGCCTGGAGCTCAGTCCCACAGCATTTAACACCACATGGCATATACTGGCACCACTTGCTTTCTGCAATGCCACACACTACAATCTACATACATATGTGCACATAGCAGCCTTCAACAACATACATATGTCCAGCCTTCACTAACAGTTGCAGTATGTCCCTTGCCCTATGCAAATGTGCATGCACATATAGATACGGACTGCTGCCACTAATGGATGATTCACCGTATGTAGAGTACCCTTCAGACACATCTTTCGGATGTCAGCAAATTCATATCTGTTACATACCTTACCTTTGTATTCCTCACCTCCGTCTATTGTACGTTTTGTCTTTTTTTGGTTTTGTTTCATCTGTGTGTTGCTGTTTCTTTACAGTGTCTGTCTCCTACTGCCTGTTTGTATCCGTATGTCTGTCTGTCTGTCTCTGTCTGTCTCTCTTGCTTGTGCTCTCTCTCTCTCTCCCAGTTGTTGCGATGATATTATTGCATGTGTGGACAGCAGATACAGGCTGCTTTTCTAGGTATCTACACATGTGCATGTGATGGCCTCTGCACCAATTGGTACCCACCATTTAGTAATTGCATGCAGCCTGCTGTGTGGTAATTGCAGTTCTCACTGTGATTTCAGGACACTGCTATAAAATGATAGGTTAGGTAGGCGTAGCCCTTTCAGTTTTGAAAGGTGGGGACCATGCTTGTTTGCTGTGGACACTGTTGTCTCAGTCAGAAGGTTGGTATATGTCTCATATCTGAAGCTGGGTTGTAGCCAGTGAAATGCATGTTGTACTGAAACCTGACTGTTGCTTCTTCCAGTACACGCTTCTCAGTGTGTAGGTTTACTCACACCTGCTAATGCTAACACTGGATACATGGGAGTATGTACTTTCTTTTCGAATTAGAGAATTAACTGGCATACAACAGTAGTTATTGCAATGTATTCCTATGGCTTTCCTATTTTCCCTTTACATTCAGTAATTGTAATACATATTATATTTCTTTCAGCACCAAGTCAATGTATATCTGCTGTGGCTTAGTGGTATGTCATGCAGACTGGTGAGCCCAAGGTGTCGAGTTTGAGACTGACAAGGGTAATTTATTTTGTTTCTGAGCAGTACAAGGGCTCTGGCGTCCATGATGACACATGTGTGATGCTGTTGCTGCTGTAGGCCAGGATCCACCATGCTTAGGAGTAGCTCCTCCACTCTGGTGAGGGGGAGATGTATGGCCACCCCACCACCTGTGGCAAGCTGTTGCCTATGGATATCAGACACACTCCACCGGACATGTCTAATTAAATCACTGCAGTGATGGCATACCTGCTCATATGTCCGGTTATGCATGCCTATGTCATTTACCTGGCGAACAAGGTCTTGCCACAGTGCAGTACGGTCATGCTGGTGCTGGCTGGCCCTGGAAAAAAGCAGATTATAGTGCTGCACCAGGCTGTTCAGAATTTCCTGCTCCTCTGCAGCTGAATATGATGGATTACGTTGATGAGCCATAACCCTGGAAGACAATTAAACGGTATGTGTGAGCATGTCATGTGGCACACTTAACATTATGAAGTACAGATATCACTTAACTGCCATATATAGCATCTATCTGTCTATCAGAGGATACACATGTTCAATACCACATATCAGTGCTCAGCCCACAACTGGCTGACAGTGCCTGCCACACTCCATATAACAAATCAGTATACACCAATAGTCGGCACACTGTTTGGGATATAATGCACCACCTCGCCCCGGGGGTATATATCAAGCTAATGCATGAAGAAATATGTTATCCAATTCAATGAATGTCATGTACATTTACAGTATTACCAGTAAACCACCCTAGTCTTTGATGCCATACCCTACCTAACATATGTGCATGGTTGTTAATATAGCTGGCATACTGCTGTAACAGAGTATACATGTTGCTAGGTACACACACATACCCTGTGACACACATGTGATTGCAGGCATGGTACAGGCACCATTACACACACATTAGACATACATACAACACACAGATGTATGCCGACACAGATGAGCATTACCTGTGTACCTAATTGTACTGTGTGCCCCTACTCACAGATACCTATGCCTCTGGTATGTAATCTGTGCAGACTACAGGAAACACACAAGACAGTGTTACCAGGAACTGTGAACATACACCATACTGTGCTGTTTAGGCCTACAGCTTCAGGTAGTACAACAGTTCATATGTGAGCTGGAGTCACCAGCAGTACCACTTACTGAGCATACATGTATTGCTTCAGCTTACAATGGGACACCACAGTCGTACACAAGGAACTACATTACAACATATGCCATCCTACTATGTCTGCATCCCAATAAGTGACACATCTTTCTCTGATCTCACACCTAGGACACAAACTACCATGACAGACACAACCTCACACTAAGCTATCAGACCTTTACAAACCTTGCACACAGTCACTGTCACAATCATTCCACCTCACATGGCAGGTATTGCACTGAGTACATGTGTGTGTGCATTGTGTCATAGGTAGGTAATATGCTATTGGCCCTAGGGCCTAGAGCAGCCTAGCCATATGCTACCCTGGCCTTTGACACACATGTAATGTGATTTCACTTGCTCCTGTCAACCAGATACACAGAGGTGACTCCCAGGGGATATTACCTATCTCCACAACAATCATCAGGGGTATGTATGACATCTGCTAATGAGGAGCCTTGTTTGTTAATGCTGGGTGGTTTAGTCCAGAGTATGGCATATTTGTGGATAGGAACCTGTACCTCCAGCATGTGCTGTTTAGTGAGGTGACAAGGATTAGGGCCCTATGTCATGTAGCCCGGAGGGATTGTGAAGTGTTGTCATGGTGGTTGGCCAACTGCTATGGGTGTGACATACCTCTGTATGTCCAGCAGTGGTAACCTCTGGGTGGGCGGTATGCAACGCACTCTAACTGTGGTTTTGTGAGTCAGTCTGCATAGGTCATGTGTTTAAGGGCAGTATTACCCTTTGTTAGGTATGTCTGTGGCCTTTCCAGTTGCTGTAGTTGTCATGTGAGGTACATACCACATGGGACATTGTGATGAGTAGAGGGAAGCACCGTCCTATATTTCCGTAGATGACACACCTTTTGTGATGACACATACCACATGACTACTGTGGCACTGAGATTATCAAAGGGGTGCCTACTGTCCACCTGTGTCCCATGTACCCTTCTGACACCTTCAGTGTTAGGCAGACTACCACCTATGTGGCAGTTACTGAGTAAGGTGTTTTGGAATGGGGTATGGCACTGCAGTATCAACACTGGTGTTCAGTCCATGCCTTGGACAACAGGCACCTGTTGCAGTACATATGACCCCGTGTCTCCCTCTCTCTCTCTCTATACATATATATATATATATATATATATATATATATATATATATATACATACATATATACATATCTATCCATATCTATACATATCTATCCATATCTATACATATCTATCCATATCTATCCGTGTCTATCCATATCTATCCATATCTAGACATATCCATACATATATATATATATATATATATATATATATATATATATATCCATATATATCCATATATATATATATATATATATATATATATATATATATATATATATATATATATATATATATATATATATCCATATATATCTATATTTATCCATATATAGCCATATATATATAAATATATCCATATATACATATATATATATATATATATATATATATATATATATATATATATATATACATGTATATATACACATACATGTAAACATCTATTGCTGTACATATAGCTGCACATATAGGCACATATACTGCCCACCTTTCATGGTGGGGATGTCAGTTATGCAACAGTTGTGAGACATACACTTATGTAATACTATTGCACAATGTTGTGCGGAATGCATTCTGCTGTCCTCAGGCCATATAGCTGTAGCAGGCCTCACTGCCTGGAGCTCAGTCCCACAGCATTTAACACCACATGGCATATACTGGCACCACTTGCTTTCTGCAATGCCACACACTACAATCTACATACATATGTGCACATAGCAGCCTTCAACAACATACATATGTCCAGCCTTCACTAACAGTTGCAGTATGTCCCTTGCCCTATGCAAATGTGCATGCACATATAGATACGGACTGCTGCCACTAATGGATGATTCACCGTATGTAGAGTACCCTTCAGACACATCTTTCGGATGTCAGCAAATTCATATCTGTTACATACCTTACCTTTGTATTCCTCACCTCCGTCTATTGTACGTTTTGTCTTTTTTTTTTGGTTTTGTTTCATCTGTGTGTTGCTGTTTCTTTACAGTGTCTGTCTCCTACTGCCTGTTTGTATCCGTATGTCTGTCTGTCTGTCTCTGTCTGTCTCTCTTGCTTGTGCTCTCTCTCTCTCTCTCCCAGTTGTTGCGATGATATTATTGCATGTGTGGACAGCAGATACAGGCTGCTTTTCTAGGTATCTACACATGTGCATGTGATGGCCTCTGCACCAATTGGTACCCACCATTTAGTAATTGCATGCAGCCTGCTGTGTGGTAATTGCAGTTCTCACTGTGATTTCAGGACACTGCTATAAAATGATAGGTTAGGTAGGCGTAGCCCTTTCAGTTTTGAAAGGTGGGGACCATGCTTGTTTGCTGTGGACACTGTTGTCTCAGTCAGAAGGTTGGTATATGTCTCATATCTGAAGCTGGGTTGTAGCCAGTGAAATGCATGTTGTACTGAAACCTGACTGTTGCTTCTTCCAGTACACGCTTCTCAGTGTGTAGGTTTACTCACACCTGCTAATGCTAACACTGGATACATGGGAGTATGTACTTTCTTTTCGAATTAGAGAATTAACTGGCATACAACAGTAGTTATTGCAATGTATTCCTATGGCTTTCCTATTTTCCCTTTACATTCAGTAATTGTAATACATATTATATTTCTTTCAGCACCAAGTCAATGTATATCTGCTGTGGCTTAGTGGTATGTCATGCAGACTGGTGAGCCCAAGGTGTCGAGTTTGAGACTGACAAGGGTAATTTATTTTGTTTCTGAGCAGTACAAGGGCCCTGCCTGTCATACAGAGTGACTAAGGCACTTTTAAGCAGTTGTAAGTGGGTTTACGCGATGCTTAGCGATGCTAAGCTAAACTTAGCTTAGCTTATTTTATTTTAGCAATACTAAGCTAAGCTTGGCGTAGCTTATCATATCTTAGCAATGCTAAGCTAAGCACACACATGCACACACTGGTGCAAACCCGCTTACTACTGTTTACAAGTGCTCACTCCAGCTAACCCCTGCGCTCATTTCTTTGACAGAAAAGTAAATGGGGAGATAGGAATGTGGTGATAAAGGGTGCACAAAGAGGGGAAGACAGTAGGGAAACCAGCTCAGGATGTACAGAATGGGTGTGGAGAAGGTCCATAGCTGCCCATTTCTTTACCAGCAACAGCTGTGCATATGCAATATATTAGGAGGGATATTTGAAACCTTCCACCCCTGAGAGAGGGGTGAGGACAACTAAGTATGTTGTACTACCAATTATGAATATCAGGCACATGCACTGTTTGTGAACTGCTATACTGTCATTAGTACGTTACTCACTTCCGAACAGTTTGTGGTTTGCTTGTGTTGACATTAGCACAGTCTGCTCAGGACAACTGGACATATTTCACTACTGTGTATGCCTACCTACACCCTTGGTTGTGCCTGACTACACGGGTATATAGTACCTTTGGGTAGGGGTGCAGAACTGCAGAGTGCATTATTTATTATTGTGTGATGTTTATCTTGCTGAACATGCAGAGTTGCTGTGTACCTGTAAGTCTATAAAGGCTAGTAATCTGTCTGAGTAGCTCCCACCTGTGGACATATCCAGAAGGTTGACAGAGGTTAGGCTAGTATTCATTGACTGTGCACCATACCACTCTTTTCAGCACCTGAGCAATGGCATTGTCGCAAGTGGTTGCTAGCAGTACATGGCTACATCCTTTGATATTTCTGTGTTATACTCCTACATAAGGGCATTCTTGTGGAATTTATTCTACAGCTATTCGCAGAGTGTGTAACAGCAGACAGGCTGATATGCCTGCGTGTTTCTGACTCTTCCAGGCCTCAGATAGTCTCACATATATATTTGAACAGCCTCAGGGAAAGGTACATATCAGTGGGACACACCTGTGATATATTTCAGATATTTTGCAGCTGCGACTTTGGGGGATTCTGAGCATATGTATTACTACACCTTTTCTGATGTGCAAGCATTATCTACTCTCACTTATTGACATTTATCATTAAGTGGGATTCCCCACCTTTCTGCCTATTGTTACTACATTTCACAGGGAGTCTGAGGGGCACAGCTAACATTTGTTTGCAAATCAGGGACATCCCTGTAAACCAGTCACAGTTGAGAGGTCTGGCCTCTGACCTATTCAAATATGTCAGTGTTTATCCTACTCTGATACTGTGTGGGGTTTGTAAGGTGCTACTGTAACATTATTCCCTACTTGCATGGCTGGTTCTCTTTTCACAGTCATGTCATGCAATTCCATAACACTTGCTGGTTAAGGGCCACAGAACATGATTTATGTTATGCCATTCCTACTCTCCCTTTACATTCACTCATTGTAATGCATGATATATTTCTTTCAGCACCCAATTACTGTATATCTGCTGTGGTGTAGTGGTACTTCATGCAGAGTGGTGAGCCCAATGTCTCCGGTTCGAGACTGACAGCTGAGCAATACAAGGGCCCTGTCATACAGAGTGACTAAGGCACTTTTAAGCAGTTGTAAGCAGGTTTGTGTGGGTTTGCACAATGCTTAGCTAAGCACACACAAGCTCACACTCGCGCACCCCCACTAACTACTGCTTAAAAGTGCTTACTCCAGCTAACCCACTTGCTAATTTCTTTGAAAGAAAAGAAAATGGGGAGATAGGAAAGTGGTGAAAAAGGGAGCACAAAGAGGGAAAGACAGTAGGGAAACCAGCTGGGATGTGCAGGAAGGGTGTAGGGAAGGCCCATAGCTGCCCATTTCTTTACCAGCAACAGCTGTGCATATGTTCATAATGTGGTGTGAAATTTGCAACATTCAACTCCTGAGAGAGGGGTGAGGACAATAAAGTCTGTTGTACTGCCAGTTATAATTATAAGTTTACATGTCCAGCAGACATGTGTGCGAAATGGGCAGCTATGTATGGGGCATAATTTTTTTGTGGGAACAGATTGCCCTTTTTTTTTTATTTTTTTAGGTGAGAGTGGAATGTGAGGTAGAGGAAGTAGGTATATTTGGGGAGGTAGGTTGGGGAGGTAAACAGACAAGACAAACAAGACGCATACAGGGGCAGAATTTGACACATGGGGTGGGTGAACACAATTGACGAGGAAGGTTGTTTGGAAATCGCAAGCCCATGAGCCCACAGATGGTAACAGTGGAACTGAGATCCCCACCCATGGACAGTCACCACTGCACCTTCACAGACCCAAGGTTGGCTGTGCTGGGGGCTGAGTAGGATGGGCAGGCTCACCCGAGAGACGCACCACTCTCACCTCAAGCTGGCTTAGGGGATCAGCAACTGAACGCTGGATCTCCCTATGCACCACAGCCCGGACCCTTCGAAGGGTGACAGGTGGCCCTTCTCTGCCCACGCTTGCACAGGGAGGACAAGCCCAATCCCATGCAGCACTTCCACCCAAAGGTGGCATAGGACCAATGGAGGAGGGAAGCCCGGGCTGTGCACCAGACCTGCTTGTGCCAGGTGCACTCACCAGCTGAGGTGGGACAGGTGGGTCCGCTGGGACCGGCCTTCCCATACGTTCTGGGATTAGGTGTGTTTAATTACAACATAAGCAGAACAGCATTCCAGATTAGTTGTAACAGCATGCAATAATATTCCCATTAACACAACACACCAAGGTTACAACAGTTCAACAGCAAGCATAACTCATGTATATATTGAACCACAGTGGTTATTCCAACAGCATGCAGGGATGTTTGGTAGCAACAGGCCACCATGATTGTGGTGTTTAAACAGGGCACATGCATCAACATGAATACAAATATTTATTGAACAATAGGATATATGTCCCAACAAATATTTAAGATTACACATACCCACTGAGGTGTGGAATTGCATGGTTTATGCACATACAGTAGGGTGTAGAAAAAAACTCTGTTAACATCTTATAATGACCTTTTAGTCTACAATACATTCCTAGTGACTACAAGTGTATATCCCCTACCTGTATTATTACACTTGCCACCATACATTAGGTTGTGTCATGGGTTTGGCTAGTTCAATATATGCCTGACCTATATCTGACATACTAACTGTCCAGAATGCAGATGTTACTGCTACATATTTCTTGATTGCATTTATATTTCTTTACCTACATATCTGGGATGTTTTCACATGACATTTTCACTTCGATTTGTACAGAATCCTGAGTTTCTTGACACACACTCATATTTCTGGTGAATAATTACATGCTACACGTGTGCCAGGTTTACTTATTCATGCCAGCCAGTAACTGACTATTGTGGACTGTATATATGTTTCACAGCTACTAGCACATCCATCACCCACTTTATATGGGACTGCATAACTCTGGGTTGCCAGCACATTTTCAAACAGTACTGTTTGTATAATGCAAGGGTACAACAACATTTCAGACTCTGTGACACAGACACACTCTGGATTTTGGACCTTTATTAATGACATTGCGCACTTTTCCACAGGCTCACTCCTTTATTTGTTTTAACGGTGTTTATGGCAGACATGTTCAAGACAAATTATACCTTTATTAATAGGTTAGAACAATCTTTTTTCAGGCTCACTCACTTAAGTTATATGACAGTGCCTGCAGAGGTATTATTCCAGACATATGTTACCTTTCTTAATGGGTTACTACATTCTTTTTCTGCCTCTCTGACATTTTTATCTGACAGTACATGCAGAGGACTTATTCAGGTAATTCTATGGCTGTTTTATTAGACTACAACACTTTCTTTCATGCTCTCTCCCATATTTTATATAACAATACATGCAGAATAATCACTAACCTGCCTGGCGGCGCAGCCTTAGCAGCCTATCAGCATAGGCTTGCTGATTCATAGCACGGTCACCTGCAGCTGTAAAGTAAATGAAGGGATATTGAGACATACCTATCCATTATACATACTCCATTATCAATTCTTACATACTGCATTCCATGGCTACATACTCAGTTGTGGGACATTCTGCATCCCACAGCCCTCCTGTATCCACTAGTTCAGCAGTCCTGCTTTCGTCTCTTCAGGTCTGCATGGTGGTGACGGACCTGCTCATCAGTCCGAGGAATGCCTGTGGCACTGGTGAGGTCACGAGCTAACCGGTTCCATGCCTCTGCCTTGTACTCCATCCCTTGCAACTGGCCCTGCAGGAGTCTTGTCTCGTGACAGTGGACAAGATCCCAAACCATGTATTTGGACTCCTCGATGCCCAAACGTTGCGCTCGGAAGCGTGTTCCCTCTCCGACACCAGACATTTTAACTGCAGATGTGAGCTACAATCAGTTATGGCATGTATTCCCGCCCGTGGAGCTTAAATATGCCACATTTCCTGCACTTTTTGTGATTGGCCATTTTGTAAAATTCTCGGCTGACAACAGACCTGCTTAGTAATGGTTAAACTACCATTCGTAAGTTTAAGAATGTTAATAGTGGCTGCTTCTCCTATGTTGTCATGGCTTAGTGGTTCTGTACTTTGACAATGATGCATAGGGTCCTGGGTTCGAACCTTGTCATTCTTTTATTTTAATACTGTCTAGACAGGCTAGGGGTTGTGGCTGCATTTAAGCAACTTAGCTCTACGTTGCTCCCCGGTGCCCTACGGTGCCCTGGTTGGTGCGATGCGCACGTCCATGCAAACACATTGTGCTGGGTAAAGCACTTTAAAACTTTGGGCAACTCTATTGCACTGGGTAAAGCGCTATTAAACTATGGGCAACTCTGTTTAGCTGGGTAAAGTGCTATTAAACTATGGGCACCTGTGTTTAGCTGGATAAAGTGTTGCTTAACGGCAGGCTATTATATATCTGGATCCTTTAAAAATATATATTTTGTTCACTGATACATTGGCCATTTCACTGCTTTTAATAAAATTTTAATCATATATGTCTGGTATTATTTCAAATACTGATTTAAAACATAAATAAGAAGGGGAGTGATGGGACTCAAACCATTAGAAACCACGTTTATTAAAATAATTAAAACACAGGGCTAGCGCTTTCAATGAATCTTCATCAGGCCACTAGCAAACAAACATACTAGCATCCCTTTTATAGCAAAATGCTAGAGTCAACTACTGATGTCACATCCTGTTTGGACATACTGAAGTCAATTCTGATGTCACATCCTGTTATACATAAAATATTTAAACTGACATCACTTTTGTAGTAAAACACTACAAACAACTCTGATGCCACATCCTACTAAATATGAAATCTTATAAAATGTTTTAAATTATTTAAAATATGTATGCAGACATTTTGTAAACAGTGTACAATAGAAATGTTCTAAAATAACATTTCACCCTACTTTAACTGCTGCTGCATGTAACATTCAAAATGTTTTAAAATATTTTAAATATCTATGTAACCATCTCATAGACAGTATGCAGCAAATAAAGTGTTTCAAAATTACATACTATCTTCCTATAAATACTGCACTTATATGCATACTAGTAACGAAAATGGCACGCATGTTTAGTATTTAATAATAAGCGATATAATCCCATTTGAAATACTTGTATGTATAAATACATGCTTAAAATAGGGATCAAATTAATAAAGATATTAATATCTACACATGAGCTATTTAGCATAATTATAACTGTACAAAAATAATCATTCAAAAGACTACATCTAAAATTTGTACAGTGTGTGCTTCTAAATATCATAATATCTGTAACAGCATAAATCATTCAAAACAGATATGTGCACACGCAAAGATGTTAATAACAGCTGATATTATAACATAAAAATATATAAGACTAAATGTGCAAAATCAGGTGAAATATGTGTGCTGGATGAAAGAGGAATACATGGTATATCAGCATCTTTCATAACAATTGGCCCCTAATGAGCCTGCAGAGTAAAATACAGAGACAACGATGGAGACAGGAATGGTAAAATGTCAGGTATGAAAATGTTATAAATATAAAAGTAAAACCAGCCAGAAGTTAATAAAGGGTGGCAAAGGGGTGAAAAACTTCAATGAAATTTCCTAGCTTTAAGTATAGGTTTGATGGAGACTCTGTCATTGAGGCCTGGGTACAAATCAGCCCTAAGCCTGATGATCCATTTGGCCTCTATCTGTTCCGTAGTGTTAAAAATATCTCCTCTTCTACGAGATGGAGCATTGTTTTGAATTACTTGAAACAAAAAGCTATGTTGGGTGGATGTATTAATTACATTCCTAGACAGAGCATTTGAAGAACATCTGACTTTGATTTTATATAAGTGTTCCCTAATTCGGTCTTTAAACTTTCTGTCCGTCTTCCCTACATAAAACGCAGGGCAGTCTACACAGGTTGCCAGGTACACCACATGGCAGGTCTCACAAGTGGCAGAAACTGTGAAATGAAATTCTTGTCCTGTAATAGGATGATTGAATTTATCAGTTTCTTTAATGAATTTGCAATAATTGCATTTTTGACATTTTTTAGTCATTTTATGATTACTAGTTGTATTTATGTCAAACCTATTCGGACCACATAACATTCTGTGTAAATTCAACTTATTTTTATATGTAAATTTTGGTTCTTGGCTCAATATCTCAGAAATAACTGGATCTGTTAACAAGCTGTCCCAATATTTTCGATATATGCTTTCAATACTATTTACATCTTGTGTAAAATGTATCGGTATTCTGATAACTCCACTGCTAGTTTTGGTGATGCTACTATCATCTGTTACTAGAGAAGTAGGGAAAAGCCCTACCTTCTCTCAATTCACCTATGATACCTAAAGTAGCATCAACTTCTGTTACCGCGTAAGACCTGTCTATAAATTTATTCCTCAAGTCTTCTATGCCTGTTTTAAAGCATGAGTCTTCAGAAAACAGCCTAGATACCCTCATGGCTTGACTTTTGACGATGTTACCAAAGACATGCTTAGGATGCATGCTGCTTCGATGGAGAAAGTTATTTCTATAGCAATCCTTTCGAAAAACTCCAGTGTTAAGTATACCATTTGGTAGTTGTTCAACATATACGTCCAAATAGGGTATGACATCTTTGGAATTAACCATAGAAAATCTTAAAAAACTGGTGTCTTGATTTATTTTATCATAGAAAGACCTCAATTGTTCTTCATCACCTTTCCAAATAAGGAAGAGGTCATCTACAAACCTAGTGTAGAAAGAAACATTCTGACAAAATTCCTCCATCTGAAATAGAGAAGAAACTTCCCAGTAAGCCATAACCAGGTTGGGGTAGCTATTGGCACAAGAAGTGCCCATAGCTACGCCATCCCTCTGAAGATATACTTGACCATTAAACAAGAAAATATTATTTGTTAATACAATTTCCATCAATTCTGTGATAACTTCTATCCTTCCTTCGGAGAATGTGCCATCTCTAGTAAGAATCCTACTTATGCTATTGAGTCCCTCATGATTAGGAATAACAGTAAAAAGAGAGTTGACATCAAGTGTCACAAACAATTTATGCTGGAAACCATCACTCACCGAGGTATTCTCATATAGTTTAATTAGGAATTGTTTAGTATCTTTCAGTATGTGTGTGTACTTGTCCACTATGGGTCTTGATAAGGACTCTAAATAGATGGAAATTGGCTCGGTGATCCAGCCCTTCCCTGCAACAATTGGCCTCATAGGTGGATCCAAGCCATTTTTGTGAATCTTGGGTATTCCTGTATAATGGGTATCGTTGGATGTTCCACTACAAGGTATGTGAATAATTCTTGATTAATCTTACCCTCATTCAACATAACATTTAATCTACTAGAAACATCTGATATGATCCTATTCACTCTACTATCATTGATCTTCAAATAAAAGACAGAATCATCCAGCATATTGCACATTTTATCAATATAAAACTCCATATCCATGATAACTACAGGACCACCTTTATCGGCTGGTCTTATCATAATGGTCCTATCATCTTTCAGGCCATTAAGTGCTTTCCTTTGTACTGGTTTCAGATTGCCAAACCATCTCTTTTTTCTATTATTTGCATCATTTTCATATAATCCTTGCTCAACCAGTTTCGAATAAGCCTTGATAAGTGGGTGGTTGCATGGAGTGTAAGTACTTGGTTTTCTAAACGGATGGGGTAAACTAGTGCTGTTATGAAAATCAACCTTCATTTGGACGCTTGGATTTATTTTTACATGCTGGCTGCGTGTTTTTTCTACAAGCTATTGCCCAGTGGATGAGTAGGTTCGAATGAACACTCTATGGTGATTTTGACTCTTTTTTATTGGATTAAGAGTTCGCAAAGTAAAGCGGTTTGTAGGTTACAGCTTCGTTTCTTTTTGTGGAACATTTGGTTACCTTTTGTGACTGACTTGAATTGAACACAGCAAGTATACTTCCCACTATTTAAGCCTGTTTTTTTTGTTGTATTTTATAAGTCTTGTTCATTATCATGCGAACAGAGTGTAGTGAGCATTATTCTTTGTTATTATTTATTTAGTTTATTTGAGATTTGTTGAACGGGTGTGTCCCACTGGGCCGAAGCCCTTTTTCAGCAAAGGCCCAGTGAGAAAATCTCCAGAGACATTATACAAAAGAGATAAAATATAGATTAAACATAGCAGTCATTTAAATTGTACAATGTAGTAAAGACAGCAAGTATAACTAATAGACAGTAAATATAACTAATACATTGGAATAAAGCTCAATATTAAATAAAAAATGTATATCCCACTAAGATAACACCAAATTGGCAAACAATGGAGCTACCATAGCACCCATCATTACATCTTTAACTTGTAAGTAACAATAATTAAAAATAAAATAATCATTGTGAAGAATTAATTCAAGAAGAAAAAAACTGAAAAGTCTGAAAAAGCAGAAAGATAACTCCTTACGGATTCTGAACCTGCTTAAATGCAATATTAGTGAAGAAAGATGTGAGATCCAAAGTGAAAAGAAACATTTCAGATTCATCAAAATCATGAATTTGTAACTTGTCCAAAATATCCCCAGAATTTGTGATATCACTTATAAGTTCAAAAAACATCCGCCACCACTGTTGCGAGGAGATGGATGACTTTATTAAGAGTAAAACAATAAAACGGTAAGCACTTTTGTAATCTACTGTTGCTTCTTCAGACCATTTAAAAAACACATCACTAACACAGTTTTAAATATTTAAAATTAGCACAAATACCTGTGAAAAAATTAAAACCAGCAAAAGCACATTGAATACATAAACACACCAAGACATTGGGCAGGATTCACGAAGCCTCAGTGTAAGAGTTAGCAAGTCTTACATGGAGGCTGCAGTTAAACAGGGTGATGTCAGCATGCCATGCATATTCATGAGGGCATGCTGAATCACACCCTAGGCTAACACAGTCCGTGTAGCAAAGTAGGGGGCGTGTCCGCATGGCGAGTCCTGCAAAGGGACATGCCCCCAGAAGAATCACAGTCCCAAAAGGAAACTCCCACGAGCGAGTCCGTGGAAATGTCAAGAAACACAACACCACACATGCCCCCACAGACTATAAACCCAACTGTAATGTAAAACGTAAAAATTAACAGTTTAATTTTTTTTTTTTTGTAATTTCAAAAATGTTTGCCCATAATTGCGCTCGTTTGCACGGGTGTGCCCTTCGCTCAGCCACAGTTAGCAGTCATTGAAAAAGCATATAAGATCAAAATATGCAAATTAAGCCAAGTAGCAATAGCGTAGCAGTAAAGACATCGGCCAAAAAGGAGGTAGTCACGGTTCGAGCCCCAACAACATCATTTTTTATTTTTAGTGAAATAAGCACAAAACAATCCCCTGACATATATGTACATATATATAACTATAATTTAAGTAAAATGTAATGAAATGGACCATGTATTTTGAAGAAATCTGATACAATAAAAAAAAAAAAATTTTATAAGTGCCCATAGCTGAGCAACGCTCAAACAAGCTGAGTATAACTGCCTGCAGGTGACCAGTGGTTTAACAGGTGTAATATGCATGCCCAGAGTTGAGCAATGCTTTAACACACTGAAACTGTGTGCCCGTAGTTGAGCAACATTTCTCATAGCGTAATATGCGTGCTTATAGCTAAATAATGCGTTAACCAGCGTAACCCGTTTGCGCGGAGCTGCACAGCATGCCAACCGGCTTACCAGCGGGCAACATTGAGCAACCCGTATCAAAGCCACCTTTACACAGACACACCTCCTAGCCTGTCTAGACAGTAGTAAAATAAAAAAAAAGCAATGTTCAGGCTCGAACCCAGAACACTGTGCATCATAGTCAAAGTACTGAACCACTAAGCCATGACAGATGTACTAAAAAATGCAGTATTAGCATATATATAGGAATGAATGGAAATAGAAGCATGACAAAGCAGTTTTTTTAAGCTGATGCAATTCCAAAATGGCCAATCACAGATAAGTGTGGGAAAAATGGCATATATAAGCCCCATAGGCAGGAATACACAGCATAACTGATTGTGGAACCTATTTGCAGTCAGGATGGCAGGTGTAGGAGAGGGTAGTCGCTTCTGAGCCCAGAGGTGGGGTATTGAGGAGTCCAAATATATGGTTTGGCTCCTAGTCCATGATCATGAGGCTCAACTCATGCAGGGCCAGGTTCTGTGGGGAGCGTGCAAGGCAGAGGTGTGGAACCGGTTGGCACATGATCTCACCAGTTCCACAGGCATACCAAGGACTGGTGAACAGGTCCATCACCACCATGCAGACCTGAAGAGACAAAAGCAGGACCAACTGAACCGTTGGATCCAGGAGGCCCGGCAAATGCCCAACGCCCCACTACTGAGTAAGTATCCATGTAATTACGTATGTAAGGAATTATCCTAGCTGATATTATGGAGATGAATGTTCCAATATTACTTCATTTATATTACAGCTGCAGGTGTGCGTTCTGCGAATCGGCAAGCCTATGATGATAGGCTGGAGCGGTTGCGCCACCAGGCAGGATAGTAATTATTTTTCTGTAATTGTTATACAATATAAGTGACAGCTTGTAAAAGAGTTCAGTGTAGTTATATGTTAATAAAGTTCAAATAACACTAGAAGAAAGATTCTGTTAGTACTGTATGATTACATAAGTGATGCAGCCTGTAATCCAGAAATAAAAATTAAACAAGTCTGAAATAGAGATTTCCCACCTGTATTGTAATATCAGATAACCTGCTGCAGCCAGAAAATTAGTGGTAAACAAGCTAAAGACAATAGACATGTGTCAAATACATCCCCTTTGAAAATCTGCCATATGAAACAAGTGAGTCTGTTGGAAAGGAGTGTTGTAACCAAGTATGACATGTTAATAATGCCTAGAATAAAGTACCATCTTGAATTGTAAAAATAAAACAAGTGAGAGTGTGAGAAAGAGGTATGAATCGACCAAGAAAGCTGTTATAACTAATGAATAAAGTATACTACAGTCAGTACATAATGAAATGAATGAGACAGCCACAACCAAACAGTGAAATGTTTGAAATAAAGTACTGAAGCTGGAATGTGTCTGTCCCACAATTTGGATATGTTGCTGTACCCTTGCAATATGGAGATAGTATGGTTGTATGAAATAATGAACATCCACAGTTGTCTAGAGCCATAGAAATTAAATTTAGCAGGATGCTGTACCTGAACACAGCCAGATATGAACGTGTATGAATAAAAATGCAATGTATATGAATGTAGCAGTAACAGTCCCATCACCAACATTCCTAAGGTTACATATAGGAAACTGTAGGGTATATATATCTGCAGCTACTAGAGATGCACAGCATATGTATAGGTAGTTGAAGTTGTTAATGAAATATTTCTTCACTCTACCCTATATTCACAAATAATGCCATTCCACAACAAACTGGGTATGTGTATTCACACTTTATTCCTATGGACATTTGTCCTGTTGGTTGAAAAATATTTGCACATACGTTGATGCATGTGCCCTGTTCACCTATCCAAACCTGATGGCCTGTTGCCATCAATCAATCCTGCATGCTGTTGGGTTGTGTACTGTTGTTCAAAATATGCATGTGTTATGCTTGTTGTTCAATGTTTGGAATTCATGGGTGTTTGGTTAACGGGAATACTGATGCATGCTGTTACAACTAATTTTGAATGGTATTGTTTGTTACTAACTCAAAATGTCATAAAATATTGCTAAACATAGGACAACAGGGAAGGCGGGTTCCAGCGGACCCACCTCTCCCACCTCAGCTGGTGAGTGCACCTGGCACTAGTGCCCAGGCCGGAACCTCCTCTGGTGGCCCTGTGCCACCTTCGGGTGGAACCGCTGACGGGGATGGGTCTCGTCCCCCCTCTCCAAGCGTGGCCGGAGAAGACCGTCCACTCACACTCCAAAGTGTCCGGTCTATGGTGCGTAGCAAGATCAGGCATTCTGTGCTTGAACCCCTATGCCAGCTTGAGGCTCGGGCGGCACAACTCACGGGTGTGCCTGCTGCCCATCCTACACAGCCCCCAGCACAGCCCCGTCCTGGGCTGTGAAGGCGCAGTGGCAACTGCCCATAGGTGGGGATCTCAGTTCCACTGTTGCCATCTGTAGGCTCATGGGCTCATGGGCTCGCGATATCCAAACATCTGTCCCCGTCAATTGTGCCCCCCCCACATGTGTCATACTCCGCCCCTGTATGCGTCTTTGTCTTGTCTGTTAACCTCCCCTACCTACCTCCCCAAATATACCTACTTCCTGTACCTCACATTCCACTCTCACCTGAAAAAAAATAAAAAAGGGCACTCTGTTCCCGCAAAAAAATTACGCCCCATACATAGCTGCCCATTTTGCAGACATGTCTGCTGGACATGTGAACTGGTAATTACAACTGGCTGTACAACATATTTTGTTGTCCTCACCCCTCTCTCAGGGGTGGAAGGTTTCAAATTTCACACCAAATTACACACATATGCACAGCTGTTTTTGATAAAGAAATGGGCAGCTATGGGCCTTTCCTACATCTTTCCTGCAAATCCCGAGCTTGTTTTCCTACTGTCCTACCCTCTTTGTGCCCCCTTTTTCACCACTTTCCTATCTCCCCATTTTCTTTTCTTTCAAATAAATTAGCGCGGGTGTGCGTGAGAGTAAGCACTTTTAAGCAGTAGTCAGTGGGTGTGCGCTTAGCTAAGCGTGTGTGCGTGAAGCTAAGCGACAGTGCGCATGCGTGAGCACCGCTCAAACCAGCGCTAACCCGCTTACAACTGCTTAAAAGTGCCTTAGTCACTCTGAATGACAAGGCCTGTAGTCTGCTCAGCATCAAAATAAAATTCCTCTGTCACTCTCGAACCCCGGACCTTGGAAACACTAGTCTGCATGACTGACCACTAAGCCATGACTGATATACACGAGCTTTGTGCTGAAAGCAATATATCATGAAATAGTAGGACTGAATGTAAAGGGAATATAGGAAGGCTATTACACAAAGCTTTTCTTGTATCTTTACTGGCAATTCTTGTGGATTTGTATAACATTAGTGTGAGATGCACCATGCAAACCACACACACTATCAGAGCAGGATAAACACTGTCATATTTGAATAGGTAAGAGGCCAGACCTCGCAACTGTGATTGATTTACACGGATGTCCCTGATTTGAAAACAAATGTTAACTGTGCCCCACTGACTCCCTGTGAAATGTACTAACAGTAGGCAGAAAGGTGTTTTATCCCACGTAATGGTAACTGTCAATTACTGAAAGTATGCACTACTTGCACATCAGAAATGGTGTAGTAACACATATGCTCAAAATACCCCACAGTCACAACTGCAGAATATCTGAAATATATCACGGGTGTATCCCACTGATATGTACCATTCCCTGAGGCTGATAAAAGATACACCTGAGAGTATCTGAGGCCTGCAAGTGTCACAAACTCATAGGCATACCATTCTGTCTGCTGTCACACACTCTGTGAATAGCTTTAGAATAGCTTCCACAAGCACACCCGCATGTAGGTGTACAACCCACAAATATCAAAGGATGTAGCCAACTAATAAAATAAGGATAGTATAGCAGTTTACAAGCGCTGCATGTGTCTGCTAATCATAACTGTTAGTACAAAGTACAAGACCCCACTACTGCTCAGCAGCAAAATAAAATACCCTTGTAGGTGTCAAGCCCCACACCTTGGCCAGACCAGACTGCATGCAGTACCACCAAACCACAACAAACATATAAGGAATTGCTGCTGAAAGAAATATAGCAAGCATTACAAGGAGTGAATGTAAATGGAAAATAGGAAAGCTATAGCAACACATTCCAGTAAAGACACCTAGCAGGCATTCAAGGAGTGAATGTAAAGGCCAAATAGTGAAGCCATAGCAAAAAATTGCAAGAGCCACTGCTGTATACCACAAGTCCCACAGGAAAGCACATACTCTGATTTAAACAGTATTAGTATTATTAGGTGTCAGTTAACATACACACTGAGAAGAATAAACTGGAGGAAGCAATAGTCAGGTTTCAGTACAACATGCATTTCAGTGCCTACAACACAGCCTGAAATATGAGAGACATACCAACCTTTACACTCACAGAACAGTGTCCACAGCATACCAGCATGGTCCCCACCTTGAAAATCTGAAAGGGCTACGCCTACCTAACCTAACATTTTATAGCACTGTCCTGAAATCACAGTGAGAACTGCAATTACCACACAGCAGGCTGCATGCAATTAGTAAATGCTGGCTAACAACTGGTGCAGAAGCCATCACATGCACATGTGCATATACCTACAAAAGCAGCCTGTACTCCCAGTCCACACATGCAATACTTTCATTGCAACATGCGGAGGGAGAGACAGGGAGAGAGAGAGAGAGAGAGAGAGAGAGAAAGAGAAAAAGAGAAAAAGAGAAAAAGAGACAGAGAGAGAGGCACCAAAAAAAACAATAAAAACCAGCAAGCTAACCAGCAGCAGGCCACCAAGCAGCAAGCCATCACAAACAGCAGTGACAAACAAAGGTAATGTAAACTAATAATCTAATAGTTTACATACTGTGAACCCTCCATATGTGTTAGCAGTCTGTATCTATATATATATGAAGATGCTTACTGGACCAAAATTTGATGAGGAACTATAATGAACAGACAGAAACTGAGCTATTAAGATGTCAAAAAGAACAATTTTTACTTCATAATAGAAATTTGTCACTTTATGAACAAAGAAATTTAGTTAAATATGCAAATCATATTCAACCCCCCTCGAAAGCATTAGCTCGTATTATTAACCAGATGAAATCAACACGATTAATTACTGAAATACACTATAACAATACTACATATACTGACAAGGCGGATATCATGAAGACCTTTGAAAAAAATTTTAATCAGATTTATGGTGAGAAGCAGACACTCTTGCAAGATAAAGACAGAAAAGATTTTTACAGAGAATCACTTTCCCTAATATTGACAAGGAATTTCATAGAGATTTAATCAAACCGATTACAGTTGAGGAGGTGTCCAAAACAATCAAGAAACTGAAGCCTCACAAAGCCCCAGGCCCAGATGGTTTGACCTCGGAATTCTACAAATCTTTTAGTGAGATTTTGAGCAGTGTATTGTCACAGACTTTTAATTATATCACTCTAAATAGAATTAATGATCCTCATTTTAATGCCTCAAGGACAGTTCTGATATTAAAAGAGAAAGGTGATTCCAAAAATCCTGATAATTACAGGCCTATATCACTTTTAAATATGGACATGAAAATCATGACATCCATTCTGGCGAGTAGGCTGAAAAAGGTAATAAACCCAATAATATCAGAGGAACAGGCGGGTTTATGGATGGGAGGCAGACCACGGATAATACCTTAACGCTCCATACCTTAATCTCTTATGCGAAATATAAAAACCTGAATTTATATGCCCTAATTATTGATGCTCAGAAAGCATTTGATAGGGTTGATTTGGATTATTTATTTGATACATTACCTTATTTTAATATACCGCAGGAGTTTATCTCAATGTTAAGGATACTATATAGAAATGCATACACAAATTTATTTATAAATCACGAATGCTCGAATAAGATAAAAATCATAAATGGTACCCGACAAGGCTGCCCATTATCTCCCATCTTATTTAATCTTTACTTGGAGCCCTTATTTTTACACCTTAAGCAAAATGTTTTTTATAATTCTCCTGTACTGTATGGAATAAAGGTTAGGATGGCTGCCTATGCAGATGATTTAAACATATATTGTACCACACCTGTTTCTGATACTGAAAAAATATTAGCTGCAACAGAAATCTTTGAGAGAATTTCCAAAAAAATCTAAAATATTCCCATTAAAGACACCCACACCTTTTTCAATGCTACCATTAATAGGACAAGTATTGACGGAAGAAAAGATAAAATATCTGGGAATTGTCTTCTCAACTGAAAATAGAGATTTTTTTATTAACAATGTAAAGTCAACTACAGATCAAATAACATTGGATCTTGAAAGATGGAGTAGATTGAAGTTACCAATGATGGCAAGAGCAGCTATCATAAGAATGAATGTTCTTCCTAGAATGTTATATATTTTTAGAGCTGCACAACTCAGAATTACCAAAACATTCTTTAAACAGCTTCATATAAGATTGGGAAGATTTCTTTGGGAACCTAGGAAGACGAGAATTTCATATGAAAAATTGATGGCTCCAAAAAATAAGGGGGCTGGAATTACGGATTTGAAATGTACTATTTAGTGATTCAGGCCAATAGGATTTTAAAGACGTCTTACTGATAGTGATAATAGAAAATGGACACCCAAATGGGTGCTCTTAACGATAAGCATATAAATGAAGTGGGAGTCAACGCTAAAGCATTACCCTTTTTAAATAATTGGACAATGAGTAAATATAAGCTAATGGAGCACATCAAAAGTTGTGTAACGGCAATTCAAACTCTTTTTGCTTCCTTAAATTTACTAAAATATATGATGGTTTTCCATCCGTTTCATAGGAACCCAAATTTAACAATTGGTGGTCAATTGATTGATCTAAAGAAATTCCCTTTAATCATGGAGTTAACTGTACTCGATTTATATCCTTTTCTAGGAGTACCAGTACAGGATATTTTAAAAGAAATAGAACTCCCTATTTCCTATTTAATTACAGTAAGACAGCTAAAAGACTTGGTTATAAACTATTTTAACAACTTTGAAATGAAAGGGGAAGATTTAATAATTTCTCGTAATCTATGGGAAGCGCTGTTGCAGGATAGAAAATATATAACCGCAGCATATAAATTGATAAAAGAGAGGAAGAATAATAATTATATTCTTTTATCAAGTTACTGGAGAGAGAAATTGATATTCCCAGACGACAATAAGATATTGGAGGCATTTAAATTAACATTAAAGTCTGTATCCCTTCAGAAATTGGTATTTACGTAGCTGATGATATTTAACAATGCACACTATACACGTCTCACTTTGCACAAATTTGATGCGAAGAATTCACCCATATGCCCACATTGCTTTGATCAGACAGCAGATTTGCTTCACATGTTCTGGAGTTGTAAGTGCATTTATAAATTGTGGAATTCATTAAAATTGCAGTTACAAAAAATGGGTTACCAAAATTCAACACCCTCTTGGGAGTTTATGATTCTTCATATTCCCCCGGAGAATCTAACTAAATCAAAAACGATTGTAATTATGAATATTTGCCTATTAATGAAATTATATATAGCCACAAATTGGTTGAACCCAGCCCAGACATCGTGGGAAAATTTCAGATTGTTGGCAATAAAACACATCTTAGCATAAACTGTTAATTAGTGATCACAAGAAAATATCAACATAAAAATCTGGGAGCAAATTTTTAATATTATTTTGGCTTAAGAGGTTACTATCCACTTTTTCTCGGGAACCAGAATATAGTCTAAATCAACCTTAGATTAGATAGAAAATGTACAGAAAAGACAGATTGTTGGCTTGGATTTGTTAATGTTGAATTTTTTTTTTTTTTTTTTTTTTATTATTTTCCTTTTGATTGTTAGTGCTGTACCTTTGATCAATACATGAGGTTGATATATATGTGAAATTAACCAATGGAAGCATTTTGTATATATTGTATATAATGTGTGAATTTGTAATATGGTTGTGAAAAATAATAAAAAATGATTATTGAAATAAATATATATATATGAAGATGTGCATAGGGAAGGGGACATACTGCAACTGTTAGTGAAGGCTGGACATACATAGTATTTGAAGGTTGCTATGTGCACATATCAGTGTAGGTTGTAGTGCAACGTACAATGTAGGTTGTACAGTAATGGATGTTTAGCAGTATGTTAGTGTGTGTATTCGTATGTGTAAATACAAAGGTATATATATATATATATATATATATATATATATATATATATATATATATTATATGTATGTATATTTATATATGTATGTATATATATATATATATATATATATATATATATATATATATAATATCCATATATGTATACATAGATAGAGAGGGATGTATAAATAGATAGACATATATAGATAGATAGATAGAATATGTATATACATATATATGTAATAGACACATACATATATAGATATATAGAGATACATACACATATACAGACAGATATGAATGCCTAGAGATATGTATGTATATGAATATTTCTCTCTCTCTCTCTCCCCCCTCTCTCTCTCTCTCTGTATATATATATATATATATATATATATATATATATATATATATATATCTACTGAGAGAGGCACATGTGTGCAGATGTACTGCAACAGGTGCCTGGTGACAAAGGCATGGACTGAATACCAGTGTGGATACTGAAGTACCATACCCCATTCCAAAAGACTTACACCACTAACCACCACATAGGTGTTTGCCTTCCTACTACTGGATGTGTCAGGAGGGAACATGGGGTTGGGAGGGTGGCCTAATGGTTAAGGTGTTTGCCTTACAAACACAAGGTGCAGGGTTTGAGTCTCACAAGGGATAATTGGCTAGGCTTAAAATGGCTCGCAAGGGCAGTTAGCTTAGTACTAACCTATGAACCTATGAACCTATGAACCTATGAACCTATGAACCTAAACAAGTGTACAATAGCCTCCCCTTTGATATTCACAGTTGCACACTAGTCTTGTAATACCTGTACATGGTACGTGTCAGTACAAATGGTGTGTCAGCTAGGGAAATGTAGGTCACTGTACCCCTCTACACCTCACAATGTCCTACACAGTATGTACCTCTCATGACAACTACAGAAAGGGGAAGGACACATTCATATCTAACAAACAGTGATAATGCCCTCAAACACATCACCTATGCAGAGTGACTGACAAAACCACAGATAGAGTCCCTTTCATACTACCCACACAGAGGTTACCACTGCTGGATATACATAGTTAAGTCACACCCATAACAGTTGTCAAACAACCATGGTAACACCTCACAATATCCCCAGCCTAAATGACCTATGTCTGTCATCCTTGGCACCGCAGTAAAGAGCACATGGTGGAGGTACAGGTTCCTACCCACAAATAAGCCATACCCTGGAGTAAACCACCCAGCATTAAGAAGCAAGGCTCCCCAGTAGTAAATGTCAGACATACCCCTGTTGAATGTTATGCAGATAGGTAATATGCCATATGAGTCACCCTGTGTAACTGTTTGACAGGAGCAAGTACAATCCAAGGGGCAGGGTAGCATAACAGTATGCTGCTGTAGGCCCAGGGCCAATAGCATAATACCTACCTATGACACAATGCACACACACATGTACTCATTGCAATACCAACTATGTGAGGTGGAATGAGTGTGCCACTGACTGTGTGCAAGGTCTGTAATGGTGTGATTGCTCAGCATGACTTGTGTTTGTCATGGTAGTGTGTGTCCTTGGTGTGAGGCCAGAGAATGATGTGTCAGGCATTGGGATACAAATATACTACATTGCCATATGTTGTGCTGTGGTTCCCTGTATGTGACTGCAGTGTAGGTAGGGTTATGGCAACAAAGACTAGGGTGCATTACCAGTGAAATTTTTACTGTGCATTTCATGCATTGCATGGGTTGACAATGTTCCCCATCCATTACCTTGATACAAACCCCCAGTGTGAGGTTGTGCAATGGACCTCAAACAGTGTGCTGACTGCTGGCGTATACTAATTTGTTGTATGGAGTGTGCCAGGCACTGTCACACAGTTGTTGGCTGAGCACTGATATGTGGTCATTTACATGTGTATCCCCCAATAGACAGACAGATGCTATATATGGCAGTTCAGTGATATCACTACAGTAGAGTATTATGTGTGCCATATCACTTGCTCACATATTTTTCTTTTCCTTCCAGGGCGATGGTGCACCAGCGCAACCCCACGTACTCTGCTGCAGAGGAAGAGGAGATACACCAGAGCCTGGTGTGGGATTTTGCAACACTCCTTTCCCGCACCAGCCAGAACCAGCAGGAGAGGGCTGCACTGTGGCAAGACCTTGTCCGTCGGGTAAATGACATAGGTATGCATAACCGGACATATGAGCAGGTACGCCATCACTGCAGTGATTTAATTAGAAATGTCCGTCAGCGTGCATCTGATATCCACAGGCAACAGCTTGCCACAGGTGGTGGGGCGGCTATATACACCCCCCCCTCACCATACTGGAGGGGCTCCTCCTAAGTGTTGTGGCTCCAGCCCAACAACAACAACATCTGCAGACATGTTTAATGATGGAGGCTGGAGCCACCCAGCATGTGGACCTGGAGCGTGCAGGTAACATGCCATATCTATAGTTGACTGTTCTCTACACTGGTAGTTTATGCATATGTGAGGTGTGTACTGTGTTTGTAGCTGTTATCCTGGTAATTATTGTGCAAGAGTGATATTCTCAATATCAGCAGTAGACCTGTGAAAACCAACTGTTGTACTACTGAACTGTATCATACTCACAGTATCAATGGCACAATTGTGCCCACTGACAATAAATGTCTTATTTGTGCAGGTCCTTCTGCTGTAACAGCAAGGCAGCCAATCCATGCTAGCAAGTGTGTAATAACAATACCTTTAATACTAATGATAATAATAGTAATAATACCCTCAAACAGTATTGCTATGTGTTTGATTGCAGGTGTGTTTGTGTCTGTGTGTTTGTATCTCATGTACTGAGGAGTGTGCATGTGTGCATGTGCGCATGTGCCCATGTGTGCATGTGTGCATGTGTGCATGTGCCCATGTGCCCATGTGTGCATGTGTGCATGTGCCCATGTGTGCATGTGCCCATGTGTGCATGTGTGCATGTGTGCATGTGTGCATGTGCCCATGTGTGCATGTGTGCATGTGTGCATGTGTGCATGTGTGCATGTGCCCATGTGTGCATGTGCGCATGTGCACATGTGCCCATGTGTGCATGTGTGCATGTGTGCATGTGCCCATGTGCGCATGTGCCCATGTGTGCATGTGCCCATGTGTGCATGTGTGCATGTGCACATGTGTGCATGTGCCCATGTGTGCATTTGTGCATGTGCCCATGTGCCCATGTGTGCATGTGCACATGTGTGCATGTGCCCATGTGTGCATATGCACATGTGTGCATGTGCCCATGTTTGCATGTGTGAATGTGTGCATGTGCCCATGTGTGCATGTGTGCATGTGCCCATGTGCCCATGCGTGCATGTGTGCATGTGCCCATGTGTGCATGTGTGCATGTGCCCATGTGTGCATGTGTGCATGTGCCCATCTGCCCATGTGCCCATGTGTGCATGTGTGCATGTGTGCATTTGTGCATGTGTCGATGTGTGCATGTGTGCATGTGTGCATGTGCCCATGTGTGCATGTGTGCATGTGCCCATGTGTACATGTGTGCATGTGCCCATGTGTGCATGTGTGCATGTGTGCATGTGCCCATGTGTGCATGTGCATCTGTGGTAACATTGTGTACACATTGTAAACTGTGTTTCCTGTCTTCCTCTCACAGGTTGTGGTGTTGCTCTGGTGGTGTGCAGCAGGGAACCTGAATCCACTGCTGGGGATAGTGATAATGATGATACCTGTGTAATGGCACAGGGAGGTGTGCCAGGGTCCGTTGTTGGTCAGCCAATCGACAGTACACAGCAGTCAACCCCATCAATGCGCACAGTCATCCTGCCAATACATCCATTGTCACCAATGTCCCTAGGTGATGGACAGCATACAGTGGGCATTGACCAGGGTAATGTGGTATCAGTGGCACATGCATCCCCTCACAACAGCCATGGCCAGAGTCCTGACATGGTACCACACAGGCAGATGTCCAGGTGTTCCCGTGGAAGCATCCGTGGTCGTACTTCCCCTGTCAGACGTGCCCACAGAGGTCTTTCAACCTCAGCTATGTTCCGGGCTGTAATGCAGGCACAGTCATGTATGGAACAGTACACCAGACAGGGTCTGAGGGAGCTGAGAGCACATCGCACTGCTATGAATGACACTATGCGTGACATTGCGGCTGCCATCCATAATTTTACCAAGGTCATTGACAGATGTTGGGGGGACACAATAGGTCTATTCCACAACTACATGTCCATGAGCCAGGGCAATGCAGGACGGTTGAGGCATCGACGTGGACGTATGCCAGCAACATCAGCAGCTGGCAGTCGTCACGGATGACAACAAACCTGCGACCACTCCCATAGTGCCAGTACCAGCCCCAGCAATGCTGGGTCTGTGCTGTCATCAGACCACCATAGGAGACCACGTGCATGTGGCTCTGGACAGTCCCAGCAGGGACATGTCTCCAGTCATCAACCAACTGCTTCTGATGACAGTGCCCAGTCCGGCTTAGTACCTGATACTGTCCGTAGCACCCCTACCAGGCACAGGTACCGTGTCCATGGCCAGAGACAGTGATCTGTATGACCTGGCAGGTACAGTCTGTGGCTGTCCACAAACACCCATATATGGCAGCCACGAGGTGGAACTGTGTGCATGCATACACACATGCATAATGCTAACACCTAGGGCTAACACATACATGCACACACCGCATCAACATTGCCCCATCTTGTACTGTTGTCCCGCACTAACACACACACACATACATGTCGATTGGTTGTATCAGTGGCAGACTCCGGCATACCAAGTACACACCCTGTGCACATGATGAAACTGTGCCACCTCCTGCAATCTGTAACATTGATGCAGGAACAGGTTAACATGGTGCTGATGCACAGGGTGACTACATAGAAGTGTAGTAATATTATCATGCTGTCAACAGCACAGTGTAATGATATCATTGTGGGTATATCCCAGCATGCCTGATGCATTAACAGTATGATTGGCATTGTATTGTTTGGTACACCCCTATTAATTACCATAGTGTAATGTCTGCACATCTTTGCATTCTGGTGGTAAGGCTGAAAACAGAAGGCCACCTACATAGGTAGCACAGGGGATAAGAAAATGGAAGTAATGATACTCAATGATGGACATGTAAACCGCAAGATGCATGCAGTCCAAACTCTACTCTGCATGGAGAATGTTGATATCTGTGCAGTAATAGACAACAGGTTCAAGACTCCCAAGAGCACCCTAGCACTACCAGGTTACACCTCATACCATGCTTGACAGCCCCCAAACACAGAACTAACTATGACAGGAGGGCGAGTCTCATTAATTGTCAAGGATACTGTGGTGGCAGGACAGGTAGCTTACATCCTACTAAGTTGGGAACTGCTGATTGAGGGCTCAGTGTCTGTTATTCTAAATGTGTATTAGTTCTGGTTTAAGCACTTGGGCTTCAGGCCAGTTATTTTACATTACAAAGGTTCATGGTCTGCACTCTTGTGGGAGGAGAGGCTGGACTCTGCCCGTCTGAGCTGGGAATTTCTGGCTAAAGTCTTATAGTGCCTGCATATTTGAACTGTTTCTTACTGAAATTGGTACACCTTGTTTGCTGTAGCATAGACTAGATCCAGGCCTGCTGAATGTAGCTTTGTTTGTATGCTTGTTTGCTTGTTATTTCCCTGAAACACTAATTCCACCTGAAACGCAGCTTTACAGCGCCTCTGTGGATCTCTAGTGACATCTGCATTGCTTACTACTTATTTCCTTGTTTCACTTGAAAGAAAGTTACTGTTTGTCATTTTTGCATTTAAGTTACCTGTAACACATTGCATTTGAGTTACCTGGCACTTGCTCACTAAAGCATTTATATATGCCAGCACTAACAAATTAAAAGTACTACACCCTCACAAACTCACCTTGAGTACCTTGTTCCCCATTGGCCCTTTTTGTTGTCAATTATAAAGGAATTCCCAATACTATTCTAGCATGTCAAAAGGTCAGTTGTCAATCTCCTCTCCGGTCCAACTGGTTAATCTGGGAATCTTGAGGCAATGTTACAACTGCCTCATGTACACAGACAACCCTCTCCTCCCAACAAATTCCAACACATCTGAGAGATGCAACCATATAGCCAAACTGGAAGCTAAGCTCTCTCAACTCAGTACTGGCGAAACCTGTCAGGAAAAGAAGGAAACCACAGTCACTACAATTCCAGTCTCACACAGACCTTCCACGACAGCAATCCAAACACATAAACACACGAAAACATACTCGGAGTCTCTAAATAAAAACCTGCCTAAGCAGCAGACACCTCCAAAGCAGACACACAAGCAACCGCTACCCCAGAACAGAACACGTGCAACACATAGATCACAAAGCCAGTGTGCCGAACAGTCACAGCCCTTAAGGCTAAACAACACACCTGATACACTTGTAATAGGTACCACTATTGTCAGGCACACTGACGTCCCGCTCACCAGGCTGAACAAGGAGAAGGTCATGGTGAGATGCCTGTTGGGCGCTATGATCTGCCACATAACACAAGCACACAGGTCATGCCAAGGCATGTACAAATATGACTCAGTCATTGTCCATGCCAGTTTGAATAACCTGAGAGGTACCTCCCTGGACTACATGATAAGAGACATAGAGGAGCTCTCTGAGCATGTGGCCCATGCTGGTATGACCCTGACCTTGAGTAGCATCTTACCCTCACCAAGAATGATGCCACAATATGAAGACAAGATGACCAATTTCAACAATTGGCTTAAGTTTCATTGTCATTCAAAGGGGATCCAATGCCTGTCAGCCTGGGATGACATGCTCGACAAGCCACGGTGCTTTGCTAGTGATGGCTTGTACCTGCCACCCCTGGGCTTTTGGATATTGGCAAAGGCTCTTGCTACCCACATAGTGCCTTTTTTAGGCAAGGCTCAAAAGATAAAACCACCTCCATAGGTATCACAAGGGATAGGAAACTAATAGTAATGCTACTCAATGCCAGCAGTGTAAACCTTAAGATGCATGCACTGGAAACTGTCCTTAGCATGGAGAACATCCATATCTGTGCAGTAACAGAATCCTGGTTCAAGGCTCCCGAGAGCACCCCAGCACTGCCAGGTTATACCTCATACCATGCTTGTCAGCCCCAAAACTTGCACTGAACCAGAACAGGAGGGGGAGTATCAATATTCATCTAAGATACACACACCTCCAGGTTGGTGGCACAGCACGAAGCATCAGAGACTATCCATGTGCAACTAACAGTGGGTAAAACTGCCTTCCAGTTCATAGCCTGGCACACACCACCCTCCCAAACCCAGGAACCCCACTTGGCCCTCCTGAGAACACTGGAAATATGAAGGTCTCTCCAAACACCATTATATTGGTGGACTGCAACTACCCAAACATAGACTGGGAGCATTACTCTAGCTCCAACACCCTAGCTCAAAGATTCCTAGCATTTATACACTCAAATGCTATGGAACAACTTGTTACCACTCCCACAAGAGGGGGAAACATACAGGACTTGTTTATCACCAACATGAGGACTCTATGCTCCAGACCAGAAGTGTACCCCTCACTGGTAAGATCAGACCATAAACTAATCTCACTGGATATTCACATCCCAACCCCCCCCCCTGCCCACAAAACCACAGTGTAAAACTTCTCAACAGCAAATTCCACACCCCTCAAAACTGAGGTGGAATCCTTCAAAGCCCCCGGGCCTGTGGAAAATACGGCCAGACCACAGAATCCTTTATAAACGCATTCTATGAACACCTTCAGGAATGCATGGATCATGCAATCCCAAATAAAAACAAGACCCAATCCTACAAAGGCAGACGTCCTGTCTGGTGGACCACCACCATAAACAAACTATACAGTAGAAGGAGGAAGCTACTACATGATAGAGGAAAATCCCAAAAAGGGGAGGCATCTCTGTTCAGTGTTAGCAAAATACTACGGGCACTCATAAAATCGTCTAAGGCCAGCTTTGAGGAGATGAAATGCACAGGACACTAACGATAATCACAAGGCTTTCTTTAGTTATGTTAGGAACCTGGGTGGGAATTCTCAGATATGCTCAGAATTAGTCCAAAATGACAAAAAACTACACCGAACCCACAGACATTGCCAACATCCTAGCTGACAGGTTCAGCGCAAACTTCTCACCCCTCCCCACCAGAAGGGCAAATATCTATCCCAGCAGAGTGCTGCCCCCTTGACATCTCAGATGTTCAGGTAAGAGCCGCCCTCTCCAAAGCAAATAACACAGCATCAATGGGACCAGACGCTGTCCTGGGCTGCATCCTACATGAACTCCAAGATGAGCTAAACCCAAACATAAAACTACTGTTCAATCTCAGCCTTACCACAGGTTATGTACCCAAAGAGTGGCGTACAGCAACAGTGGTCCCTCTCCACAAAGGTGGTGCCTCAATGGATCCTGGAAACTATCGCCCCATAAGCCTGACTAGCTTGGTCTGCAAAGCTATGGAAAGGATCATCATGGACCTCATATATAAAGATATTGGGGACCTACAGACACTCGATCCTACCCAGTTTGACTTTAAGGGCAGATCCTGCCTCTTAAACCTGGTTGATTTCTTTGAAACAGTCACCAAGGCCATTGACAAGGGGAAGATGGTCCACACAGCCTACCTGGACCTCGCAAAAGCCTTTGATACAATACCCCACTCAGGCATTATAGATAAGCTCACCAGCTTAAATATACACCCCTATGTCACTAGATAGGTTGCAAACTGGCTCAAGGACAGAACCCACATGGTTAGAATTGCTGGAGCCATGTCAGACTCCAAACCAGTTACAAGTGGCGTCCCACAAGGCTCAGTCCTGGGACCTCTCCTGTTAGGTATATATGTCTCGGAGGTACAGACCAACACGGAAGGACTGTGGCTGACCAAGTTCACAGATGACTGCAAACTGGGCGCTATAATTGACTCTCCAGCCGACACAACCATCTTCCAAAAGGGCCTCATAGAAACAGACAATTGGTGCCAGAGCCATGGCCCCAAGCTAAATGCCACAAAGTGTATAGTCATCCCCTTTGGCAAAAACAAAGTGGCCACAAATGACCACATAGGTGGTAATCCATTACGTACGGAAGAAGTAATTAGGGACATGGTGACCGAAGTTGATAGCAATCTCTCATTTGACGACCACGTGGCCAAAGTGGTTAGAAAAACATTTTATATAGCCCACCTAATCATGACAGGATTCACATCTAGATCAGGGGAGGTCATTGTGCCTCTTTACTCATCCCTCATCAGGACCATAATTGAGTACAATGCCCCTTTTGGGATTTACCTTACCAGACACCTGCAGCAACTGGAAAGACCACAAAAGTACCTCACCAAGAGGATCAAAGGGCTCAAACAGATGCCATATGCTGCCCGGTTAACATAACTCCATACTCAGTGGCATACCGCCTGCTCAGAGACGATCTGTGCCAGACGTATAATGCCATGTCCAACCCGGAAGTAATGGACATGCTGCACCTTAGAAAATCCAATTCCCATCGAGCTTTGCACTCGAGAGACTTGAACCTCAGCGCTGACATCAATAGGGCATGCTGGAGGGACAGATTCATAAACCAGAGGCTCCCTTCACTCTGGAATAAAATCCCATTCCAGGTTAGGCAGAGTCCCTCATTGACTCTCTTCAAGAGGAATCATGATGAGTGGATGGGGGATCGTAGGTGTACCCCAGGTATCACTTCTGTGTCAATGTTAGACAGAGGCACAGTATACTAACCTCAGAAAAGGGCATAGCAACATTAATCTAAAATGGGTGGCGAAAGCCAAACACAGTCTGGCTTGGCGTATAAATGCCCTAGGGCAGATAGCCTAGTATGAACCTATGAACCTATGAACCTATGTATCTATACCCACACCCCCAGGTTGTTGCCACAGTGTGACGCATCACAGACTATCCACATGCAACTAACAGTGGGTTAAACTGACTTCCAGTTCATAGCCTGCTAGGGACCACCCTCCTAAACCCAGGTAACCCACTTGGCCTACTTAAGAATACATGAATATCTGCAGGTGTCTCCAAACAAAAATATATTGGGCAGCTTCATTTACCCACACATAGACTGGGAGCATTACTGTAGCTCCAACACCCTAGGTGAAAGGTTCCTAGAATCCATACACTCAATTGCTATGGAACAACTTGTTACCACTCCCATAAGAGGGGAAAACATGCTGCACCTGATCATCACCAACATGTGGACTATATGCTCCAGACCAGAAGTGTATCCCTTGCTTGTAAGATGACACCATAGACTACTCTCACTGTATATTCACATACCAAACACAGCCCCTGCACAGAAAACCACAGTCAAAACATTGTGTAATGCAAAGTCCATGTATTCACATGAGGGAGGCTTCAGACATGGGAACTATTTAAGGTCACAGGTACATATGTCTATGTGACACACACATACCTTATGTGTGCATTGACATTACTGATATAATCTATGTCATACAATATTAAAAGCAACACCCCACACACATGGACAAACTGTGTGACAAAAACACACATGGCATTTGTAGGATTCAAAACTCTACCTAGCTATGTTATGACACTTGAGAAAGACACATTAGCAGTGTGCGCTATTTGCATTACTGGGAGGTTTCCCTTCTCCTGCTATACTTATAGGGTGCTGACATCATCAGTGTTTAGAAAGAGGAATGTGCATCATGTAGTGTGTTCTTCTAGTTGCCAAAAGGGACATTTTTTTCACACAGAATTGCACACACTAACCCCCCCACCCAAACACACACTGAGCATTTGTAGGATTCAAACCCCTACCTAACTATGTTATGACACATGAGCAAGACGCATTAGCAGAGCACGCTATTTGCATTACTGGGAGGATTCCCTTCTCCTGCTATACTTATAGGGTGCTGACATCATCAGTGTTTAGAAAGAGGAATGTGCATCATGTAGTGTGTTCTTCTAATTGCCAAATGGGATATTTCTTTCACACAGAATTGCACACACACTACCCCCCTCACCCAAACACACACAGCATTTGCAGGATTCAAACCTCTACCTAACTATATTATGACACTTGAAAGAGACGCATTAGCAGAGCATGCTATTCAAATTACTGGGTATCTGTGCTTCTCCTGCAGTATTTATAGGGTGCTGACATCATTATTTGTAAAGAGGTATGTACATCTATTACTATCTGTCAGTTAGGGGGATAGCATATATATGCATTAACATCCGTCTACTTCAGGGTCAGATATGCACATCAGCACTGCCAGGTTATGTTTTATACTATGCTTCGTGACCACAGGACCTGTAACACACAACATAACCAGTTCAGACCACCCCTCCCATATCCAGGAAACATACTTTGCTTCCCTGGGAACAGTGTAGGATATGAAGGTGTTCACATACACCATTACAGTGGTTAACTTTGGGTACAAGTATATTGTGTGGGGGAATTATTCAGGCCTCAACAACATCACCCTACAGCCACTATGGTTTGTGAATCCATGTGCTATGGCAGGACCACTTACCACAGCCACAAGGGGGAATACATATTGGACCTGACCATCTGCAACATGGGGACTCTATGTTCCACACCAGAGGTAGACCACCATTGTTAATATCTGACCATACCCAACTTTCCCTGGACATCCATATCCCATCCCCACCCCCAGGCAAGGAAGTCACTGCAAACAAAGTATTTATCAAAAGCAGACTTTGCACTTGTGAAGACTGGGGTGGAAGACTTCAAAGGACCCATGCTGGGGGATTATACAGGCCACTCTGCATAATCCTTGATAATTGCATTCTATGAGGATCTGGAAGGTTAGCATTGATCATGCTATCCCAAATAAACCCAAGACTCCTCCACAACAGGAGACCTGTCTGGTGTACACCATCCATATATAAGCTGTACAACAGAAGGAGGGAGCTAATACATTACAGAGCAATATCCCACAGTGGGAGGACATCTCTGAACAGTATTGGCACGACACTTCAATCCCTCAAAGTCATCACGTCAAAGTGTTGACAGTGAAATTGTCCAGACACTGCAGATAAGGCTCCCCTCAGTCTGTAATTGATGCCCAATTACTGTTATAAGTCCTCGCCAGCCCTCCTCCAGCAAACACTAGCCACATGGATGTGACATTGCAAATTCAACCCCTGGGATCTCCACTGTGTCCCTGCTTGACGGATGCACAGCACACTAGCCATAAACGGTGCCTTCTGTGACCTACTTTACAGAGGCACAGTAGCTTACTGTACTGGGGAGGCAGATGACAAGCACACTCTGGCTAAGCTTGTATTCCCTAGGGCAAACAGCCAAGTATTGACCTCTACACCCATATGTTTAATTTTCAGATGCACAATATTTGTTGCTGATAAACTGTTTGCAGGTCTTTATTGCCATAGCTTCCCCTGTTTCTATGAACAACTTGTGTATCTGTGGAAAATGTTTGAATATGAGAAGGATCCACTATTTAACTTATGTCTCTGTAGTCATTTAACTGTGTGCACTGGGCAGATTGCTGTATTGTGGGAGGTTCCTGGATTAACACATACATATACCAGATATGTGTGGCCAACTGCTAAACTGGGACATGGCCTAGGTGTGTGAGCATGCCCAGTTCAGGCTTTCCATGGCTTGTTGCCTGACATATGTCTCATTTATCAAAGTGTGCGAGCATGCCCAGTGTGAGCTTTCCATATGTTGAAATCTGCAGTCCACCACATTTGTGGTTGTGTGTGAACTTCAACAATATTTCACATTTATAGTTGTGTGTTGGGAGTCATGTTGTGTACTTACTGCCCAACTGCTTTGTGTCTGAACCCAACAGGGATTATACTGTGCCTGCAGGGTTTCCATGGGATAGTTTGCATACAGTTGTCAACATCCTTTCATACTGACCAAACACTGTAATATGGTATAGTGTACTGGTTCAGTACTTTCACTGTGGTGGACAGTATCCTGGGTTTCAGTCCTATCACTGCTTTAAATATTTTTAGTGAGCACACCAGACTGGTTATGGGCCAGTTGTGCACATATGACCATGTTGCATTTTGTTCAGATATGGACTATTTAAACCAGGCTTGTCCAACATTGGTAGTGTATTCCGCAACTTGGGTGGACATTGACAAAAACTAGCTATGTGCCCTAGGCCATTTCTAATGCTAGTCAGAGAGTGTGTTTGTCCTTCAACACACATTGTAACTGGATTTTGCCATGACATATTTCAAGGTTAGTATACTGTGCCTCTGTCTACCCGTGACATAACAGTGATACCCAGGGTAAACCTACCATCTCCCATCCACTCATCAAGATTCCTCTTGAGGAGAGTCAATGAGGGACTCTCTGGCTAACCTGTACTGGGAGTTTACTCAAGAGTGGAGGGAGCTTCTAGGTTATGGATCAATCACTACAGCATATCCTATGTATGTCAGTGCTGGGGTTCAGGTCTCTCATGTGCATAGCTCACTGGCATTCAGATTTTACAAGGTGCAGCATGTTCATTGATTCCATCTTGGACATGGCTTTATACATCAGGCACAGATTGCTTCTGGGCAGGCAGTATGGCACTGTGTGGAGCTGCAGTTTGTTTAATCAGGCAACACATGGCATCTGTTCGAGCTCTTTGATCCTCCTGGTGAGGTACTTTTGGGGTCTTTCCAGTTGATGGAGGTGTCTGCTGAGGTACATCCCACAGAGGCCATTGTACTCAATTGTGAGGCTGATGAAGGATGACTGAAGAGGCACGATGACCTCCCCTGATCTAGATGTGACTACCTTCATGATTAGGTGGGTATATGGTATATTTCTGTAACCACTACAGCCACATGGTTGTCAAATGCAAGATATCTATCAACTTGTGTCCCCAGGTCTCTTATTACTTCTAAAGTACTTAATGGGTTAACACCTATGTGGTAATTGGTGGGCACTTACTGTTTATCCACAAGGGATGACTATACACTTTTCTGCAATTAGCTTGATGACATGGCTCTGGCACCAGTTGTCTGTTTCTATGTGGCCCTTTTGTAGGATGCTTGTGTCAGCTGGAGGGTCAGATATGGTGCCCAGTTTGTAGTCCTCTGCAAACTTGTTCAGACACAGTCCTTCCATGTTGGCCGGTACCTATGGGAAATATATACCAAACAAGGGTTTGTAGTTTGACATGGCTGCAGCATTTTTGACCATGTTAGTTCTATCCTTGGGCTGGTTTGCAACCCATCTACTGACATAGGGGTTTCTATTTAAGCTGGTGAACTTATCTATAATGAACACGTGGGGTATTGTATGGAAGGCTTTTGCAAGGTCCAGATAGGCTGTGTGGACCACATTCCCCTCATCAATGGCCTTGATGACTGTTTCAAATGAGTCAAACATGTTTAAGGGGCAGGATCTGCCCTTAAGAAAGCCACGCTGTGTAGGGTCCAGTGTCTGTAGCTCCCCAATATCTTTATTTCTGAGGTCCATGATGATTCTTTCCATAGCTTTGCAGACCAAGCTTGTCAGGATTCTGGGGTGATAGTTTGCAGTATCCATTCAGGCACCACCTTTGTGGAGAGGGATCACTGTTGCTGTACACTGCTCTTTGGGTACATATCCTGTGGTAAGGCTGAAATTGAGCAGTAGTGTTATTTGGCGTTCCATTCTTCTTGGAGTTCATGTTGGACACAGCCCAGGATACCATCTCGTACCATTGATGCTGTGTGTTTTGCTTTGAAAATGATGGCTGTTACCTCAGCATCTGCAATGTCAGGGGGCCAGCACTCTGCTGGGATAGATATTTGGCATTTTGGTGGGGGGGGGGGGAGTTTGCACTGAACCTGTCAGGTTGGATGATGGCAATGTGTCTGGGTTTGGTGTATTGTTTGTAATATTTGAGTAATTCAGAGCATATCTGTGAATTCCCACCAAGGTTCCTACCATCAGTTAAGAAAGCCTTGTGATTATCCTTAGTGTCCTGTACAATTTGTATCTTCATAGGTTCAATGGTTCATACTAGGCTATCTGCCCTAGGGCATTTATAAGCCTAGACAGAGTGTGTGTGGCTTTCACCACCCCTTGCTATGTGAATATTATGCCCATTTAGGGTTTACTTTACTGTGCCTCTGTCTAGACGTGACACGGTGATGACCCCCAGTGTAAATCTGCGATCTCCCATCCACTTGGCAAGATTCCTGTTGAAGAAAGTCAGTGAGGGGCTCTGCCTAACATGGACTGGGATTCTGTTCCAGAGTGTAGGGAGCCTCTGGGTTATGAATCTGTCCCTCCAGCACATCCTATTTATTTATGTGTTGAGGATGACATCTCTTGCTCCCGCGGCTCTGATGGATTTGGATTTTCTGAGGTGGAGCATGTCCATTAATTCTGTATTGGACATGGCCTTGTACATTGGGCATACATCGCCTCTGAGTAGGCAGTATGTGACTGCATACAGCTGGGGTGTCTTCAGCCAGGCAGCATATGACAAATGTTTGAGACCCTTTATCCTCCTGGTGAGGTACTTCTGAGGTCTTTCTAACTGCTGCAGGTGTCAGGTAAGGTACATCCCAAATGGGGCATTGTACTCAATTATGGGCCTGATAAGAGAAGAGTATAGGGGCACAATGACCTCTCTTGATGTAGATGTGAATCCTTTCATGATAAGGTGGCCAATATAGAAGGTCTTCCTAGCCACATTGGCAATATGAGTGTCACATGAGAGGTTACTGTCCACTTGTGTCCCTAGGTCCCTGATTACTTCTTCCATATGTAATGGATTACCACCTATGTGGTAATTTGTGAGTACCTTGTTTGGTATTTGGAGAGACATTCATACTCTCCAGTGTCTTCAGGAAGGCTGAGTGGGGTTCCTGGGTTTGAGAGGGTGGTCTGTAGCATGCTACAAACTGTACAGCAGTTTTGCCTATGGTTAGTTGCACATGGATGGTCTCCGATGCTTCGTGCATTGTCAGTAACCTGGACGTGTGGGTATCTTTGCTGAATATGGATACTCCCCCTCCTTTTGTGGTTTGGTCCAGGTTTTGGGGCAGAAAAGCATGATATGAGGTATAACCTGGTAGTGCTGGGGTGCTCTCAGGAGCCTTGATGTAGGTTTCCGTCACTGCACAGACATCGATGTTCTCCATACTGGGGAGGGCCTCGAGAGCGTGCATCTTGAGGTTTAGATTTCTGGCATTGAGCAGCATTACCCTTATGTTTTTTCCACTTATGTTTTCTAGGGAGGTGGGTTTGTCTTTTCAGCCTTGCCTACAAAAGGCACTATGGAGGTGGCAAGAGCCTTAGCCAATATCCAGATGCCCAGGGGTGACAGGTGCAAGCCATCCCTGGCAAAGCAGCATGGCTTGTCAAGCATGTCATCCCAAGCAGACAGACATTGAATCCCCTTAGAATGACACCAGTAATTGAGCCAATTGTTAAAGCTGATCATTCTGTGTTTGTACTGTGGCATCATTCTTGGTGAGGGTAGGATGCTGCTCAGGGTCAGAGTCATACCGGCCTGGGCTACATAATCAGAGAGCTCATCTATGTCTCTTTTCATGTAGTCCAGGGAGGTATGTCTCAGGTCATTCACACCAGCATGGACAATGACTGAGTCATATTTGTACTTGCTTTGGAGTGACCTGCATGCTTGTGTTATGTGGCGGATTGTAGCAGCCTACAGGCAGCTTACTGTACCCTTTTCCTTGTTCAGTCTGGTGAGCAGGACATCAGTGTGTCTGACTATGGAGTCACCTATTACAAGTGTATCAGGCATGTTGTATGTCCTTAAGGGCTGTGACTGTTTGGCACACCGATTTTGTGTACTATGTGTTGCATGTGCTATGTTTGGAGGTAGTGGTTGCTTGGGTGTCTGCTTTGGAGGCCTCTGTTGATTTGGTGGATTTTTAATTAGAGCCTCCGGGAATGTTTTTGTGTGTTTATGTCTTTGGTTTGCAGTTGTGATAGGTCTATGTGAGACTGGGTTTGTGGTGTGTGTGGTTACCTTCTCCTCCTGACTAGTTTTGACAGTACTGAGTTGAGAGAGCTCAGCCTCCATTTTGGATAAATGGTTGCATCCCTCACATATATTTGTATTTCTTGGGGGGAGGAGGGGGTTGTCTGTGTACATGGGGCAGGTGTAACATTGCCTCAAGATTCACAGATTCAACATGTTGTAGCTGGCCTTAGTGGATTTTATTAGTGGCCATATTTTATTGCCATAATACTGATCAGAGATTACTTCCCTTTTTGGGTTTGCTCTATCATGTAGTAGCTTCCTCATTCTCTGCATGGTTTGGTAATGGCTGGGTCCACCATGCCAGATGCCTGCGTGTATGGAATTGGGTCTTGGTTTTATTTGGGATTGCATAATCCATGCATTCCTGAAAGTGTTCATAGAATGCATTTATAAAGGGTTCTGAGGTGTGGCCCATATTTTCCACAGGCACAGGGCCTTTAATGGATTCCACATCAGTTTGGAGGAGTGCAACATTTGCTTTACACATGTTTTTCACTGTGGTTTTCTGGCCAGGGACTGTGGTCAGGATGTGAATATCCAGTGTGATTACTCTATGGTCTGATCTTACCAGTGAGGGATACACTTCTCATCTGGCCATAGAGTACCCATGTTGCTGATTATCACATCCAGTATGCTTACCCCTCTTGTGGAAGTGGTAAGTTGTTTCTGAGCATTTTGGTTTATGAATTCTAGGAACCTTTGGCCTAGGATGTTGGAGCTAGAATAATGCTCCCAGTCTATGTTTGAGCATTTTCAGTCACCCAATATAATGTTGTTTGGAGAGCTTGATATTTTCATGTGTTCCAGTGTAGGCCAAGTGCAGTTCCTGGCATTAGGAGGGTAGTCTGTAGCAGGCTACAAACTGGGAGGCAGTTTTAGCCACTGTTACTTGACCATGGATAGTCCATGCTGCTTCTTGTTGTGGTACCAACATGTGGGTGTGGTTATCCTTGACAATTATTGTTAGTCACCCTCCTTTTGTAGTTTGTTCCATGTTTTGGGGCTGTAAAGCATGGTATGAGGTGTAACCTGGTAGTGTTAGGGTGCTCTTGTGAGCCTTGACCCAGTTTTCTGTTACAGAACAGATATCAACATTCTCCATGCTGTGGGGAGTTTAGACTGCATGCATCTTGCAGTTTAGACTTCTGGCATTGGGTAGCATTACATCTAGGTTCTTATCCCTTGTGATACCTATGGAGGTGGGTTTGTGTTTTGAGCCTTACCTATTCAAGGCATGTATCCAAAAGGCCAGGACTGATAGGTGCACACCATCTCTAGCAGGTGGAGCATCGTGTCTTGCTCAGCATGTCATCCCAGGCTGGCACACATTGGATCCCCTTTGACTAACAGCAATACTTAAGCCAATTATTGTAATTGATCATCTTGTCTTCATATTGTGGCATCATGCTTGGTGAGGGTAGGATGTTAGTCAGGGTCATCAAGTTTGCATATACTACATGGTGTTACATTGCCTAACACATGGCAATCATGCCTCAGGTGGTGCTGCAGGGCTGTCTATGTTGGATGCACATACTACACTCCCTGTACATGTTTGAAAGCAGGTTGTGTCAACTTAGGCATCCCTTTTACTATATGTGTGAGTCAGAGAGAGGTATAATTTCCAGGGTTCCTACTGAGTCAGTATATGTGCTATGCGTTGCCGCTTTGCCAAGGCCAAGGCATACTGGGCACGCCTCCTTCTGCCTACTGGGCACGCCTCCTTCTGCCTACTGGGGCAGGCTCAGGTTGTTCCTCCTCCGAGTCACGCTCTGCCTGCGATTGGCTTGGCAATGGTGGGGGGCTGTTTGGCCAGCCCTATGCTGGTCCTGCTGCAGCTATTTTCGCAGAATCATATTATGTATCATAGCACATACCATGACAATTTGGGTACATGTAGTTGGTGAGTACTGCAAGGCTCCACCAGATGTGTCCAGGCACCGGAACCATGACTTGAGCAGCCCAACCACACGCTCGATTACATTTCATGTTTGTGCATGTGCCTCATTATGGCATTCTTGTTCAGGTGTGTGTGCATTTCTGATGGGTGTCATCAACCACGGCTCCAGTGCATAGTCAGCATCCCTCACTAAGTGACCATGTGGGATGTCCCCATTGGCAAATGTCTGATACAGCTGCATCAGATGCCAGATATGGGAATCATGGTAGCTTCCAGGGCAGCCAGCACACACATTCATTATTATGTCCTGGGCATCACACACGACCTGGCAGTTGATGGAGGGGAAGCCCTTGTGGTTAATGTAGGCCCTACCCCGCTCACCAGCTGGTGCTTTGATGCATATATGCGTGCAGTCTATTGCACCCACTACCTCAGGGTATTCCGCTATTTGCTGGAAGAGACGCATATTGCTGGCCTATACCTCATGGGAATTGGGGAAATATACATGATCACCGACATGTGCTGACATGGCATCCAGGAACTGGTGCAGTACGCTGGATGCTGATGCCTGTGATATCCCCATCATATGACCAGTTGGTCTCTGGAAGGTACCTGTTGCTAGTATTCTTAGGCCAACACATACCTTGGTTTCCACTGGGATGGGTTCCCCTCTGTTGGTTCGGTGTGTGAGGCGTGGCCTGCACAGCTCAACAATTTGCTGTAGGAGGTCTCTGTCCACTCTATAGCGCTCCACTATCTCCAGCTTATGTAACCCCTGGTAGGTGACCCTGGTCCTGTACACTCTTCTCCGTCTCCTCACTGTGGGTTGTCCAGCAGCATTTGCATAGTCACCACCCTCAGCAAGTTGCATATGTCTCCTTATAACAGCTATGGCAGCCCCTAGCATTTTTGGTCTGAGTGAAGCTTTTTCAGTTTTCACTTCTAATAGCTTACTCATCTGTTGCAGTGTCTCTTGAGAGAAACATTCTGCACTGTTGTTTGCAAAGTTTTAAGTGCTGGGCTGGGCTACTGTTCTGCCTGTGTAATTACCTTCTTCTGATTGTTTTCACCTGCTAGCTCTGCCAGTAATCCCTGCTAGCTTCCTACTATTTCTCATGCTTACTTTTTCCCTTCGGTTTCCTCAGGGGGGAGCGACACGCATACCAGCAAAAACACGCTCACAGTGGCTAACACGTGCGCACATATGCTTAGACAGACTAGAATCTGCTTATTCGGGTTAAAACGCACGCACACCAGTGCAAACAAGCTTACAGGTGTTTAAACAGGCTCCCACATGCGTATTCTGCCCTAAACGCGTGCACTCACGCTTACACGTGCACACTCTAGCTTACTCGTGCCTACCAGCATGCACATGCGCACATGCACGCCCTGCAAGAAACTTTGGTGTTATCCATAGTGTACACCTTCCATTTCTTGGCTTTCCCATGCCTACTTGTTGACACTCCTCTTTCCATGATGTGTGACTGACATCTTTCACATGCCACTGTGCTCCAATGAGCTGCTTTTCTTTCATACATTCCCCCCTGTGATGTCACCTATCTCCTACTCTGTTACTCCCCCTTATCCTACTCCAACACTGCACGGAATGTGCTCATTTCCTATGTAACAGTACGATTCACTATCCTACCACTCATTTACATAGGATTGCCTACTAATGCTTAGTTACATGTCTTACACTCAGCTTCCCCCCTTAGCAACCCCTACTCAGTGGCCATGTTGTTTTAGCCTGCTATTCCCTTCCATTGTAAATTCATGCTTTGCATAAACCCACGTTTGTGGGTTTAATTTTTTTATTTTTCTGTTTTTTTATAGCGCAGCCCATTTGCACGGCACTGCGCTATGTTAGCATTGGGGGTCGTTGCCAGTAGCCACATATTTGGCCATTGGCATGCTGCCTAGGACATTTGCAACCTTTAATTGGAGCTGACAAGGCTCCATTGTGTTATTTGCAGAACGGTACTCAGTTATCAACTGAGTACATTTCTGCAGATAACAAGGCTCTTACACGGGCAAGTTTCTCCTTCCTGGATCATGAAATTGCCTCATTTGCATGCCTTTCGGCTGCAAGTGAGGTAATTAGCATATCCACACCCTGTCCGTGTAAGAGCTGTTTTAGGTGCTCTCTTACACACACATACAGGCTGTTCCTGGATCGCGATGGCTGCATGGAGTCTTACACTACTCTTAGACTCCATGCAAGCCATTGTGAATCCTGCCCATTATGTATCCAATTATAATGCAGGCTTTATTACACATTAATAGGTTACCTTATTCTCATGTAAGCCTGCAATTGGCTATTTCTATTAGGTTTATTTTTGATAGGTTAGATGAGGTGGTTGGAGAATTAAATATTCACAGTCAATTGTTTGATTGCTTTATGACAGTCATTGGATGTTCATCACTGTTTTAAGTATTTAAAACTGTGTTATTGATGTGTTTTTGAATGGTCTGAAAAAGAAACAGTATGTTGCAAAAGTGCTTACTGTTTTATTGCTTTACTCTTAATAAAGTCGTCCATTTCCTCGCAAAAGTGGTGGTGGATGTTTTTTGAATTTATACTTGTTTTACATCACTGTGTTGCTGTCAGGGTGTGTCTTCTTTTTGAGTTTCATTGGATCACTTATAAGTTGTTGCACAATCAGATTAAATAAATCATCCAAATATAGTGAAATTCTTTTGGCAACACTACACTACTGCACTTACTTTTTCTTATGATGTTGACATAGTTCCAATTTCTCTATTTTCTCCTTCACAAATGATCACTTTCATTCAGCATTATAGCCCCAAGCTGCTGGTAGGACCTGAACACTGTTATATGTAATTAATACATTTGGGTGTATCTGTCTTCTGGGGTCATTTTAATCACCCCTTTAATGCCTAACTCCTTGAACACATTCAAAAGTGTAGAAGGAGGTAGCATTTGGTTCTCTTCATTAGAAATGCTGCAAGACAGCTAAATACCATAGATTACTCTATTGCACATCTATTGCTATATTTGAGAAGTTGCTTGTGGTGGCATTACAGCTCACCTTGAAGAAGGAAGTTATGCACCTAGGTGTCAGCATGGTTTCTGTAAAACTTGAGACTTTATCATTGCTGTGATACTGTACCAGGCTGCAGTTCTTGAGCGAAGGGCTCAGTCAGACATTCTATCTACACTCATGGCACTTGAATATGGTATGATTTTACTGTCACTCATAGAC